>NC_088339.1:22200000-22350000 GCF_036884655.1 Musa acuminata AAA Group | reverse complement strand
GGTTCTGAATCGAATTAGAATTTTACTCACCAAACACGTCAAACATCCCAAAATATTTGATCGACTACGAAAGAAAACAATATCTTAAATATGAATCGTTCAGGATATATTTTTAACATCAAGTATAATGTTGTAGGCAATGATTATCTAATCATCGAATCTTTTCTAATCCACTTTTAAATTAGATTTTTAAGATTATATTTATTAATAAACCCCTGAGGTCCACTAACCACCACCAACTACTCTGCGTGCCAGAAGTCCGAAGATTCATTACCCAATTCTGCCCGCTCCATCCTCACATCATCATCATCATCATCGAGATACGTCAAAACGCGCATGTGCCTGACCCATGGCGTTGATTGTGGAGAGAGTCGAGCGTTTGATGAGCTTGGAACCACCAAGGTCGATTCAAATCTTCCTGAGTCCGTGATGGCCATGGGAGGAAATTTACATTCGAGATCACTGCTTGACTCCCGCAGGGAAATGGAGACGAAGATGGAGGGCAGAGAGAACTCGGAAGAGTCTATCTTAATCGTGTGGTTGTGAAGTCGAGAGAGAGTTCGACCGCCAGTCGATTCCCAGCAATAATTAAAGTCGGAGACATCCCAAGTTCTGCTTCTTTCATTCTCTGAACCTTCCGGTTTCATCTGCTGCTCTGTTCATCGAGAGATGCATACGTGAGGAAGCGACCAAAGAAAGTAAACAAATCTGGTTGGTACGAGCTTGAGTCTAAGCTGATGAGAGTAGCGGGTAGGGAAGTGGATTGCCTTTGCTGGCAGACGCTGAAAAGACGCATTAAATTGCACTTATAATCCTGACCGACATGGCTTCCACGCCATTTTGTATTCATGGGAGACTGCTTGGGGTACGATTTCGAGTCCCGTGAGCGGGCAACGAATCATTGATGTACTATTCTTGGGAGCCTTCCATGGACATGACATCACTCCATGTTTCTTCTGTTCTTTGTGCAATTTCCCGCGCAGCTGTGCAGGTTCTTGTGAGCATGCGTTTGATGCATCTGACACTTAATAGCTTGAACTTTCGAACACGAGAATGGAGAGTCCCATAACGCTTTCTGTGGTGATCACCAGCTGCGTTTTCATGCAAGTGTTGGATACTAACATCAACTCTTCGTGCAAGAATGAACCGTATAATTTAGATTGGCTGAATCATTCTGCAAACTCGCAAGAGTGATGGGATCTCGGAGGCCAGAAGAGACAACGAGATACAGGAGAGATTCGATCCACCTACTTAACAGGATCGTCGGGAGTAGAGTATGATCCGAATTCATCAGGGCGATCATTACAACCCGGGCTTTGCGGAGGTTGAACTCCCCAGCAAGTAGAAGAACAGCACACGTGATGAGATCCAGTAAGTGTAGGTGGGATCCAGGTTAAACTAATGCTTGCGCACACCTTTCTCTCCGTAACTCACAGGCATTCTTTTGCTGGCTGTCACGCAGTTAAAAATGGCATTTTTTTGCTGACAAAGGGAGAGATGGACATGGCATGGGAGCCATTTGTGGAAGGACCTTATAAAATGGGAGACATTTTCCTGCAGTGCCTCCTCGGTTCCGAGAGACCCTCTCTCCTGTGGTGGTGGTGGTGTTGCAGCAGCAGCAGCTGCTGCACTTTTCTCTTTTTCTGAGGCCAAGGTGGCTGTTAAAGCCTGGTGCTCTTGCCCTCTTACCCCATCTCGAGAGTAGTTATGCCCACAAATCGATGGTAGGATCGACATTTGCAAAAGGGAAGAAGGAAAAAAGAAGCCATCGTATTCGTTTCCAACAGCTGTTTCCTCTCCATTGTGCCTTCTCTGCTTTTGCTTCGCTTCCAGTTTCCTGTTGAGAAAAGAGGTACAGTTCTCATCCACATTGGATAGCTCTACTATTCGAGTACGATAAGGAAACGAAGAGAAAATCTTACTCCATGTGCGTTTCGTTCTGAGGGTTCTGCTTCTATGTAGTAGTACATTGGTTTAGTAGACATCTAGTTCTTGCATTATTCTGTGACCATGTTCCTTTTCTAGCTCTGCATACATTTGTAGTCTTCATCTCTCTTCTTTTTCTTCATTTTTCTGTCCTTCCACGCATCAAAATATGCAATTTGTATGTAAAAGGGCGGCTTCTCTTCCCTTCATTGACTCCATTTGTTTTCAGTTGAGGATCAAACGTAAGAGATGTCAAAAAGGGGCAATTTTATAGGTTTAGATGCTTCTTCAGGAACACCATAGTGCTAATTGAGAGACAGAAACCTCAGATGAGTATATTAGCAAGAGCGGTGGTTCCTCTTCGTTCTTCATTGCTTCTTGAAATTTTGGCTTTTTGAATTTTTGTTCAAAAAAATATTTCTTTCCTTTTTTTTGCCTCATCATTTTCTATCACCAGCATTCAATATCTACAGATATTGGATTCAAATGGAAATTTCCGTTTGGTCTTTTCCACATTTATATCATGTTGCTCCTGTGAAAATGCTTGCATACAGATATGTTATTTTATGGCAAAAAAAATGGGGGTGGGCTATATACGATTCAGATCCACATGCAATTAATTATAGGTCTACTTTGTTCTTTGATAAGCTCCATTTTCTGTGGGACCAAAAAGATATTGTTAGATTCCGTTTCAAAGGGATACATCTTTTTGCATGTCCTAATAAATAATTTGCTAGGTCTGACCTATTAGAACATCACTGTTTGGAGCGTTGTGATGATGCAGTTGAGGTTACTATGTGCATTGCCAAGCTCTCTGTTATCTAAAATTGTACAGCAGTGAGAGGCCCTTTGGTGGCAGCCGACTTGGAATTAGAAGCTACTTGAAGTGATTTCTCAAGATGGAAGTGACTTTAAGTCTTTAACACAAGTTACTGAACATTATTAGTATAAAATTTTGGTTTCTTTGATGCTGATGACTTCTCAAACATTAAGACTGCAAGTGGGAATGACACTAACTATTAACTGCTACAATGCAGGGGATGGCAGAATAAGTTTACTGATCAAGAATAAGGTCAAGAGAAATATAAACAGATCGGAAATCATAAAGAGGAGAATGTAATAGCAAATTAGTGATTGCAATTGTCTGGTAATGACACCACCACTCTCACACTGATGCAGTCAGCTTGAATGTAAAAAATGAAAGAATGTGGAAATGGAAGACTATTGCTGTTAGATTGGAATACTTGTTGGAAAAAAGTAAACAGCAGAACTAGGAAACTCTTACAAAGCTTGTATATGGTGATATTTGTTGCAGTAGTAAAAGTGAGTTTGGTTACACGGTTTAAATCAAGATTTTAGTTAGTTAACATCTGTTTAATGGAACGTGATCCGCCACCTTGTTTTGGTGTTCTTGAAGTTCCTTTGGTGCCTTCATGTGATATTGTTTGTCTCATTTTTTAGCACCTTATGATTTCCATCCACTTCTCTGCAATGCCAGGTCACCGCCATGGATAAAGGGGGATATGTGGTTTTGGACATTGACAATCTTACACAGCCACCAGAGAAATGCTACACTGGGAGTCCAAAGATGACTGTGTGTACTACAATTTTCAACTGTGTCCTTCTTTGCTGTATATATAAATATCATGGAATATGTATATACAAAATAGTTGCTAGATTTGTTAGCTTTATAGATCTTCGATGATTTACAGAAGGCACTTTCTCGTAAGGGATCAAACCGCATGGAGAAACGGACTAGTGATGAGCAAGAAGCAGATGATGAAACCAAAAGGCTTGTGGCCAAAGGTATGTGCTGTACATAATCCTGTTTTCCATGACCCTCTTGAATTTTTGGAAAGTATGTAGCTTATGTAATTAACACTAAAAACTGGTTTGGTTTAATATTCTATCTCAAAAGCTTCCTATGTTAACTGCACAAAACTGACTTGTGCATCAGCCAGTACCAGGTAGCAGTATCAACCTATTTCTGAAAATGAACTTTCTACGACAACTAATTTCCTCGATAAAAGGCACATAACATTGTGTTGTACATTGTTAACTCTGTAACTTATAATTGTGTGTACATCGTAGAAAATGAACTTTCTACAACAAGTGTGTAACGTTGCGACACACTGGATATTGAGAATGAAACTTGACCTTGTTTGTGCTGTTAAAAATTAAGGTTCACTATCTGCCAATGTTCTCATAATGGCATGAGACTGTCAAATTGTAGTAACTCCACCTGACTTTTAACTTGAATGCCTTTTTCTTGGCAGCTGCACCTTCTCAGCTGGAGCAGTTGAAGCAGTCCCTGCTGACAAACAAATCTCTCACAACAGCGCAATCTGCAGCAAATGCTCCCATGCTTCTGGATTCTGGAGAAGGGCACAAAAGATTAAATCGTCTATCTGTCATCCATCCACACAGAGTTCTTCTTGTCTTTGCCACCATGTAAGTGCCTTGATAAACATTTACTACGGAAACAGCATGACCGACCATTTGAATTCTATAAAACTCATGTTATCATACTAAGTTGTGCAACTCCATTTGTTATCAGATATTTTCGAATTTTCCTCTTCAGCTTTTCATAATGATTCTCATGACCATTTTCTTATTCATCTACAAGACGAATTTGATGCTTTATGCTTGTTTGTTAGACAAGTAATTTCTGTAAAATGAAAAATTTCAGTAATAGTATTAACATATAAACCTTAAGTACTAGCCTGTGACAAACTTGTTGCCAAACAATTAGATGATGCTTCAACCTGCACAAACATCAATTTTGTTTTATGGTCCAGTCTGACCTGGTTGACCACAACCCTGTCCTATGGATTAGTTTCCATCAGGATACTTCTAACACAGCAAATAAGCATTTCAGTCTTTAGTGATAATAATACTTCATTGTTTACTGACGCAATTTCATTTTCTACGAATGCAGAAGCAAACGTTACTGTGAATTGGTTTGTGGCATCAATTACTTGTAACTGGATCGTTCATTTTACTAAGGTCACCTGGACTTCTTAACTACTTTACCTACCAAAAATTCAAATGTAGGAAAAATTCGTAATAAGGTTGGCAATCATTACTGCTATGTCATGTACCCGTGGTCCCTTCCCCAATTAAATGAGCATTCCTTGGCAATGGACCCTGCAAATATATTGAAGCTGTCATAGGCTGATGTGCCTTAAATGGCTAAACATGGAAAACATCCAATTATTGATTGGATCCAATTGCTCGAGGTCTATCAGCACTTGGTACCTGTTTACTCATTTGAATCCTGACAGTTCACCATTTGCATTTCGATGCTTCCTTGCTTTGTTTTATTTACTTGTAGTTAAGTTACACTCAGATGTCTCCTAAAACGATAATGCTTGATTATATCTTTCTCCGGTCTTAATTGGCAGGTCATGCTTGGGGACGACGATTCTAATATATTTCACTCTGGCCATCAGACAAAGAAATGGATCTCAACTCGGTCTTTAAATTCTCTGGGGAAAGTGCAGCTCACTTACATTTTACTCTCAGGGTGTGTAGCTGAAGAAACATACCACATGTGAAGAGAATCAACACAATCAATTTCCTGTATTCCTCATCTCTGCATTGTGCAGTGGAGCAATCATGGTGGAAGCAAGTTTGCAAGTCTTTGTACTGGATTTGGTGGTGTGAGATATGGCTGAAATGCTACAGTTAGTGCTGTGATGCAGTGGACTGGAGGGGGCTGCCTCGAGTACCTCCAGAGATCTGACTCATTGCTGCACTGCTCATTGTTATGTTTTGAGTGTGCTTGGCAGTTCTTGCTATAAAGCTTTCTGAGCTTGGTTAATGCTAAAGTGTGATGATCAACATTATTTTTTCTTTGCCAATTTTGAGTGATATTCCCAACTTTCTCTTTCTTCTTGTTTCAATTAGTTGCAAAGGCCAAAGTGACATTTATTACCCACTTTTTTTCTCTTTTGCAAATAGAGAGTGCTCAAATTTGGAGTAGTAATTTAGGGGAAGTCGCTATTAGAGAAAAAATTGAGTGATCATACTATCAAGCATGAGCAAGATCTTTAATAGCTAATAAGAGTCATGAAATAGTTGTCTTGTGAAGTAAGATGGAAATCCTATTACTAAATACTTATCCACATTTTTATTTTTGCAAATGACAAGAATGAATATTCCATTTTGGGTTTGACCTAATTGATGTAAAATGCCTTATTGTCTCAGACACAAAAAAAAAAAGAGGAAAAAAAAAGGGGAAGAGAACCAACAACTTGTCCTTCAAGATTAAAAGCACTCAAAATCTACCATCAACATTCAGCAGAATATAAATCTAATTTGGAGTATGAGCAGCCCAGTACAAAACTTGTGTTCAACCCATGTATCAACTAACAAATTTTTTTCCCAATTTCTTCTGAAGTGAAAGATGAAGTTTTGCCAGAAAATTTAGCTTTATTTTGGTTAATTTCTCATCAATCTGTTGGATATTCTTTGATGTATATTTGACAGAGAGAGACATCTTCTCTAATTTTCTGAGGAAAAGATGAAAATTTTTCTGATCAGTATTAAACTGTACAACCATTCGATTAGGCAAGCAAAAGGGATTGGCCGGAGAAGTTGCTTGATCTGTGTGGAGGGACAGCAGGCCTGCCACTGACAAAGTTGTGCCTCCTTCCACCAAGACAAGACAATGAACTCTTGGAAGCTTTCTTTGTGATGGTCTTGGAACACTGTTTGGGAAACAGTGGTTTCTGATTGTCCAATCCCCAAACATAACTCCTGCAAGACTTCATCTTCTTCCTGTGTGGTCTCTCAGGCTTGGCAAGATCCTCCAAGCACTTCACATCGGACAAAGATGTGAACGTCTGAGAGCTCCCCTGGTAATACCTCGACAGCCCTCTCCTGTTCATACAACAAGATGTAAGCAGATGAGAATCTCATACAACATGTACATCCCCAAACATGGATGGAAGGCACGTAAGCATGAGGCCGAAAGCACTCGACAGATTGAATCATGGAAGTGTACTTGAGGATATATGCTTACTTCAACGGAAGATGAGCTAACAGCGAAGACATCTCATTCAGCGGCTCGCGATCATGTTGGTCTTTCTCAGTTGCAGGCGACGAGGGCGACGCAGAAGAGGTGGCGTCGTCCATGGAGTCCGAGGACGAGGAAGAAGCGTTCGAGTTGCTCGAGAAACTCTCCGACGACGAAGACACAGACCTTAGCTCCTCCTCCTCCTCCTCCTCCTCAACCATGGTCCCATGGCTGCCTTGCGGGATCAAAGAAGCATCCATTCTCGACTATGATGCCTCTCGACTTTCCTGCTTTATACCTTAAGGCTTCCCTCCACCCTACCATGCGCTTAACCCTGCAAGAGCAGCACCCTCTAAGATCTTCCACCGATTCATTCCAAGCCTATAATCCTCAGCTTCATATGATTCTGACATGAACCGCGACAGCAGCAGTCGTTGCGCAGAGACGGGAAGAAAGCTGAGTCTTAATTGTAGGGCGAGAGCAGGCTATAAAAAGGGAGCAGGTGCATTGAGGATAAGCATTGGTGGGTTTTCATGAGACTTTATTGGGTTTTAGATTCGGCGTTATCCACAAACCAGCTTTCGTGATCCTTCTTTTGTACTGCCGGGACAGGGGAACACGGATAAGCTCTTCGCCGCTCTGTCTGTCTGTACCCGATCGTCTTCCTCCCCATCCTGCACCCACAAACCGCCTATGGGTTTCCAGAATACAGGGAGTACTTACGTGCAGTGTCTATATCAAACATTTACAGGGTAATGAAGACTGCAAATAAATCTTTTTATTTATTTTTTTATTTATTTATTTTACAGATGTGACTTGAACGTATCAATTCACTTAGTAAAAGATGTGGGTATTGTGAAAGTCGATTTATGTTATATAAATAGTTGTTTTATTTATAGACTGCAGGAATCAAATACATCGATGGGAGTCTTTCTATCTCACAAGTAGCTCATGAATCTCCAGTGACTATACCTTCGTAACGCCACTCCAACTACGACAACTTGATGGCGACAACCATCTCTTATAGTAGCTGATCATCTGCAAATGGCCTTTTGAGGTGTTCTCAAGGCACTGTTGCGGCTGAAAGCGGTAAGACCATGTGAGTCTTATCAATTTGTGGTGGAAGTAGGATGTGCCTCGATTGATTAAAGCCTTGAATCTTCTTTCAAGGAAAAGGATATCAAACAGCCACCTGGATGTCTTATCTTTTTGGCTGTTTGCAGTAACACAGACTGTTTTTCTATTCTTTTTTTTCTTTTCTAAGAAACTAAAATAATTATATTGTAAGAAAAAAGGCCAAAAGATAATAATAAACAAGTGGCTTGCTGGAATTTTAGTATCATGTGGTTACACAATTATGAGGGAGATTTTGGCATAATATAGGGTCTACTAGCACACTTTTACAACCTGCACTATGCTAAAGTAAATGTTCTGTTTAGTTTCCATGCTTTTTCCTATTCTTCCTATGGTGAAAAGGAAGAAGAAGAGGCATGAACAAGCCTTCAGCACCCAGGTCTGCATATGCTCTTCTTTTCCTCCTCTTGGGGCCAAGCATATTAATATCCACTGTAGTATAATTTTCAGAACATTTTAGTGGCAGCACATAGCATATAAGTGTCAATGAATTCTCATTTTGGCAGCATATATATGTATATATGCACAAAGTTTCCTATTAAACTCTGATGGTGATTTCTTCCTTGTTAAGTAGCTGCTGCTCTCTCTTTTCTAAATATCTTGTATTCAAGACTTGTAATCTCTCCTGGAAAAGGGATTTTAGGAATTTCACCTGCCCATTCATTTTTTTTTCTAATGCTTCTTTGATTTGTCTTTTGAGAAATAGAAGGTTTTGTTTGCTTTACATTAGAGAACTCAGCTTCTTCTTCTTCTTCTTCTTCTTCTTCTTCTTCTTCAGGTCATTCTGTTGGAATCATGTGTCTTATATCCTTTTTCTAGCTTGGTGCCAAAATGTTTCATAAAACCATTTTTAATGTGAACTTCTTTACCTTCTCTCCCCATTTTGTCAAAGAATAATTTTGGTTGCAAAGAAATGTGTGCCTGTAAGAAACAAACAATTTAAGTTTGGTAGCCAAGTATATAGAATACTTGTACAATTTAAGTTCCTCATCTGCTTAATACAGTCCTTTAAGGTTACTTAATCTGCCACTTATTTTCAATGAAAAAGGTCCAAAAATGCCCCATTTATTTCATCTGTAGATGCTGCTGAGACCATATGAACGATCAAAATTCAGGCTTCGACCTTTTCATATTCACTACTTTCTCTTGTCCATTCATCATGCTCAGGGTAGCAAACTGATGGCTGCTATTGTTACTGTTCCCGATAGAGTTGGATGAGCTTCGTCTTCCAGAAGAGAGGGTACTGTAATCTCTGATCTTGGTGTTGACACTGAAAATAAATTGTGTTTTTTGCTTTAACACTGTTTCTTGGCCCAAACACCCAAGTGTTGGGTTTTAGCAGCTCAGTTATCTTATCCCTGTGGCTATCTTCTCACTCTCCACGAAGCTGCAGCCGTGGGAATGCTTGCTTTTGACATAGAGAAACTTTCCGACCAAGAAGCTGTCAAAACTTTGTGATGTTGCAGATGAAGAAGATGATATCGGATGCAAAAGATCAGAGGTTGGTTTCTTTGCTTGTACTCATCAGATGGCGCTTGAAAGGTTTCTATGGTTCTGATCATAAGATCTTGAAGTGAAAACAAGCTTAATATGCTTCTTGAATATGTTATCATAAGATCTTGAAGTGTGTTAAACTAAAATATCATAAACCCATGTATTGATCGAAAAATGTAAGATTTCAGTTGAAAGTCAACCCACTGAAAACTAAATTTGTTGGTGACGACATCCGAAATTTGTCGCATTACATGCACCTAAATCTAAATCCGTAAGGCTGTGGTCCACATAGTGAATCTGACCCAAACTCAATCAGTGTACTGAGTTTTGGACCAGAATATTAGGCTGTTTAAATTATTTCCCAACATCATTCTTAGAATTCCATCTGATTACATTTGCATTTTTGGTCACGAGATTATGATTTCTGGCCCTCCACACCCACAATAGAAAACGCATGAAGCTTATCGACACCCCCCCTCCTAAATTCCACCACCGGATAATAAACCTCACCACGACGTTACCCACTTCATAATCTTCGGTATGGAAAACCCCCCCGACGTCGAACATAAAACGTTACATAGCTAATTTGGACCGTGCCGGTGTTAGGGCTTTTTTGGGAATAAACAAATTAGTAGGGGGTAAAACGCAAAAAGTATAACGAGCGCTTCTGTCATCGTAAAGTTCAACGGGGGGTTCGTAAGGCGTTTTTGGGAATATATAGTTTGAGTAGGGGGTTACACGTAAAAAGGGTGATATTATACCTGTCCTCCGACCACTATAAGCCTTAACTCCGTCCCCTCCTCCCGCTCCGCCTCGCTATCCGTTTCGCTTCTCTCTTCCTTTCTCTGTAATCTAAAAAAGAAAAGCGTAGAGAGAGAAAGAGAGAAGAGAGAGGAGAAGAAAAGCCGCAGCAGAAGCCAATGCCCAAAAAGCCATGTCCGAAGCCGCCGAACACTCCTCCGCCTTAGCCCTCCTCCACCACCACCACCAACCGCCGCCACATCCGCATGCGCAGCCTCCCGCCTCCCCTTCCGCGGCCGGCGGCATCGTCCGATGCTACCGCAAGGGCAACTGGACGCTCCACGAGACCCTCATCCTCATCACCGCCAAGCGCCTCGACGACGAACGCCGCGCGGGGGCCTCCTCCTCCTTGGCGCACTGCTCCCCCTCCGCCGCCGCGGGAGGCGGCCCCGTGGCCGTTCCCAGGTCCGCGGAGCAACGGTGGAAGTGGGTCGAGAACTACTGCTGGCGCAACGGCTGTCTGCGGAGCCAGAACCAGTGCAACGACAAGTGGGACAACCTCCTCCGCGACTACAAGAAGGTGCGCGGCTACGAGGGCCGCGCCGGCGGCGGGGAGCTACCGTCTTACTGGGCCATGGAGCGGCACGAGCGGAAGGAGCGCAACCTCCCCACGAACCTCGCCGGCGAGGTTTTTGAGGCCCTGACCGACGTCCTAAGCCGCCGCGCCGCACGCCGGGCCAACGCCACCCCGGTCTCCTCCCGTCCACCCCCTCCACCGCCCTCGCCCCCCCGGCTGCCACAGCCGCCTGCCAACCCTCCGCCTCCCCCTCCTCTTCCTCCTCCTCCGCCACCCCCACCACCGCCAGCACAGCCGTCTGTTTCCGGTACGCTTGGATCCTTAATGCCCGTAATAATCTTTCTCTCTCTTCTGCTCCCTACAATACTCTTTTAATCAACGCAAAAAAAAAAGACAAATTTTTGGGGCCTTATATCATTGTCCTAAGCTATAAAAGTTAAAATCAGACTAGTTTCCAAGATAACGAAAAGGTTAGTGGTCTGTGACAGTAAAGATGCAATCTTTCTGTGATACGCCCCCATCCCATTCCCTTCGGATGTCTCTAGCTCTTTTGCCTGCTGCTTCATTCTATCTTAATATATCTAGGAAATAATATAGTATGATATATTTTATATATCCCTTGAATTATAATACACACTCTCCTATCAGAAAGATGATATTATTTTGACACATAAGCTTTCCTTGGCATGACAGAATAGATCTGATTCCATTTTAATATAAAGATTTAACTACAGTGCCATATGATACTCACAACCCATCTCCCCCACCTTTCTTCCATGCAGTATTTTTATCATGAAAACCAAAAGGTGTTCACTTGCATAAAGATCTCGATTATAAAAAGTATAAGGGAAAGTATTAACAAGCTTTCGGTTCGATCTTTCGGAGTTAAAAACTACGAAAAATGTTCTAAAGCTACAGTCTTGTATATGTTTTACGTGCTAGAATATCCATTGATGTACTTTAAAAAGCCTTCCTTTTGAGCTCTCTGTGGATCAAATATCATCACTAATCTTCCTAAAGTTGCCGCCTTTTTCACCTTTTACGTGTCAAAGATCGGATTCTTCTTCTTCGATCGTCGCTGTTTCTTTAGTCTATGCTTGTTGTTCTTGGTGCAGTGGAGATGTCGGAATCGTCGGAGTCGGAGGAGAACGAGGAGGCGGGGGCGGCGGAGCCGGAGGCGAAGCGGCGCCGGCTGCGGCGGTTAGGGTCGAGCGTGGTGCGGAGCGCGACGGTGCTGGCGCGGACCCTGCTCGCGTGCGAGGAGAAGCGGGAGCAGCGCCACCGGGAGCTGGTGGAGCTGGAGGAGCGGCGTCTGCGGCTGGAGGAGGAGCGGACGGAGATGCGGCGCCAGGGCTTCGCCGGGCTCATCTCCGCCGTCAACAACCTCTCCGGCGCGATCCACGCCCTTGTCGCCGACCACCGCAACGGCGACCACAGGTGAACCGCACCAGACCAGACCGGACCGGACCGTCTCCTCTCCCAATCTGGCCCAACACGAGTCGGTGGTTCGGTTGTAAATAAATGGCCTTCAAGCGGGTATCAATTTTTTGGGTGCGATTATTGATTTGTTTCGACAGATTACCCTTCCTGTCCTCCGTTCTCTCTCGTTTCTAGGGATGTGGCACGATACCCGCTACATGATTTGTACGTATGGTGGGCCACTATCGACGTACACACATGTGGTGCACAAGAAAATCTCCCAATTTCTGCTTATTCTAAATTATTTTATTTATTTATTTTTGGGCTGCTATGTGAGATTTGGGAAAGAGGAGGAACGACTATTGCGGTCAAAGAGAGTGGGGCCGGAGGGATCAGGCTTTTTTATTTTCGATCGGAGGACAACGTTGCCCCTAGTGCATACGGTCAATTACAGTGACACCTGGAGATGTCTACGGGCGAAAGGGACGGCTAGTTTTGTCGGCTTCTCCCCTCGGGGGCATTTTCGTTATAAGAAAAGCCGATCATTGATTGGGTTGTGCGGCTCTCCCTTGTTCTGTTGCGTACATTAATCGTACCTAACTCAAACGTACCCGCGTCCCACGACACATGGCCCACAGCGCTATGAAGTCAGGTACAGGACGGCGTCTGCTCCGATGGGGTGAGGTGGACAAAAGGACCTGACACACTGAGCCACTATTGGCTGTGCCGCGGTCAAAGGCCGGGTTTGACCGGTTCCCTGAGATCCCATCGCCCGCCCACGATTACTTTCCTTCCCGAAATGCCCCTGTCAGGTTTGAAATGACCGTTTCGCTCCTCGTCGCATCCCCCCACACCCTTCCTCGTATCGACACGTAGCGCAGGTAACGGCCGTGACGCTCCCGGTAACGGCGGGTGGGTGAGTCGGGGAATTGAAACGGTAACGGCGGGTTATGCTTCTTTTTCTTCTTTCTCGATAATGATTGAAGGCGAGTCAGAAGGAAACAGGCTCGTGAATTGTTGTGTGTACGGGGGAAGGGGGGGTGTGAGAGTGCGATGACTGTTATAAATCATTACCGCTTTGTTCCCTTTGCACAGTAAAAGTTGAAAAAGCATGTTAAACAGGAAGCACTATGCTGTTTTTGATGATTAAACGAATTATTCTTGATCCAACGTGTTCTTTCTACATTCAACTTTCTGCTTGTTAAACCCCAAGATCGCTACCCATCCATCACATTTGAGGTTTACAGATACTACGACAGATGGGTGTGGAAACATCTCATGCGTTGCTTTCTTCTTCTTATATTGTCGTTTTTCTTTCTTTGTTTCCATTAAATTTGATCCAGTGCAGGGAGCTTATAGACTAGCAGAAATGGTAACAACACCTTGCTCAGAGAGCCATCTTCTTCAAGAAGTGGGAAGCAAAAGTATTTCTTTCTTTTCATCGATCCTTTGATCCGAGTAGTGAGCGAGTCTTCGTATACGGGGGGAGAAGAGTTCGTAAGTGGAAATTGATTCTGCACTCAAAGTCTCCTTTCTGTGTTTGGATCCAACAGCATAAAGTTTCTGCCACGGACACTTTATCTACAGCATGGTGTAACATTTTCTAATGCGTTAAAGGGTTTTATAGCTGAGGTTTATGACTGCAACAACATCATCCTGCATGAGTTGCATGTGCAAGCTCTAGTTCCAGCAGTGAAGCCAAGGCAACTTGGTGCAGTAGAGTTGTCGGAAATGGATAGCAATTTAGACTTGCATGCGTTTGGTACCGATCGAGTTACTTGCAGTAACTCTGAGGTCATTATGGGAGAGCGACAGAGTGCTTACCTTTGGGACATATAGAGTGAGGAAGAGATAGCAACCGAGCCTCTCAAATGGGTATGCGGTCACTGCGTGGGAATGGATGATTAGCACAGATGAGAGGGAGAGAGAGAGAGAGAGAGAGAGAGAGAGGGCGCATTGCTACGTCTGAGCAGAAGTCAGAAGTAGCAGCAATGGCCTGACACACAACGCAGCAACCACAACAAATGATGGGTGTCCTCGGTCAAATATGCCAGTCAAACAACACTAAACTATTAAATACAAAAAGCCACCACCATCTCTCCTCCCGCTGCGAATGACCTCCCTGCTCCTTCCCCCTTGAAGACACTCCCTGCCCATTCCCATGTGACAGAAGCCACCCCTCCTCTCGTGCCAATCATCTCCCCCTCTCACACCAATCATCTCCTCCACCTCAAACACCTCCTCCACTGATTAACCCATGTCTCCCATAACTCCAAAGGAGCTAAAGTAGATTGACCCGAGCCTCTCTTCGACCTTTGTGGAGTAAATAAGTACTATTCTATGTTGACCATCAACTCTTCTTGATGTCTGCGATTGTAGTAGGCCTCTTTTAGACTCTCATTGTTTTATCCATCACCAGGAAAAGCCTTTTCTGATCCTTGATTAAGACAAGGCATATGCAAACCTGATTTAGTTGTACCATGAACCAGCCTCTTATTTCGAGTCACAAGAACAAATCACAGTTTCAGAACAGATATTGGCGTTTACTAGTGTGTCAAACAAATGGAAAAGGAAGACAGGTGAGGACGAGAAACTTTTGTGTTTGAATCTGTTCCGATACGAAGGCTCCTGAGCGTGCCTGTCATCATCGGAACTGTATGATTCACGGACTTCCACGAGCATCCACCATTAGGAGTAGTGATACCATTTTACTGTGTCTGCTGTAGTACTGCTTCAGCGATTTACTACTGCATGTAAAGGTTATTGTGATGTGAAAGAGAGGCTGATTAATAGGTATAATATGATTTCATTGGATAACAAAAAGAGAATGTAGGGTGGCACTGCGCAGCGCCCAGCGGTCACCCACAGTATCAGAACCAGGAACAGGATATACTCGAAACTCCTCAGAAAAGGAATCAGGATTTGTCACAGTTGCTCCCACGGACTCTGTCTTGGACAGCCAATGCAGCTGCAACTACCGACTCCTTCCACAAAAGGCACATAAAAGGAATGGGAAAAGGTTATAGGGTTCTAAGTGATGATAGAATAAAGAGATGAACGTAAATGAAGAAGAAAAGAGAGAAGACGAAACGAAGATAATTATTCATCGACATAAATTTAATTAAACCAACAAAAAGAAGCAAGCCGAGTAGATTAATGTATTGTTGGACTAAGATGAAATTTTTTCCTACTAAGTTTAGAAATTTTTTTGATCTCATTTAATAAAGAATTTATTATTATTATTATTTTTACGTGACATCCATTTTCTAATTAATTTTATATTTATTAATTTTTAAAAATGATGAAAGAAACCTACAGCGCTCTTTTTATAAAAATCATTATGACATTATTAACATAAATAAATAAACATAAAATTGAAAATGGAACAAAGTGGAGCTAAAACGAGGCCCACTGAGAGAGCCCATCAAATGTGACCCTTTGGTCCGGTCCGGCTCAATTGCCCTCGTCTTCTTATCACTGCCCTCGACCGAGAAACCCCACGCCAGTCCTCTGGCTCACTTCCCCACCCTCGAGGGAAAGCAAAGATTTGGAGCCCTCTCTCGAGTCTCCCCATGGAAGCTGTCGCTCCAGGGACCTCCTTCGCGGTATTTCGCACATCCTGTTGGCGGCGCGGTTCTCGTGCGGGGATCCCTGCTCTTCGCGATTTCTCAGGTGTGCGGTGCCGGAAACGTGCCCTTCGTCTCCGTGCGGCGGCGACGTCGTCGGAAGTTGGACGTATCGATGCTAGTCGGGGTTCGGAACCAGTGGAGGTGATAGGGATCGGAAGTAGGAAGGATGCAGTCATCGATTTCTGCTTGAATTCTCCCACCGTTTCCGCCTCTCGCCTCAGATTTTGGTAAGCGACCTGGAAAGATTTCTCCCTTCATTTAACTCTTTGCTTGGTCTGGTTGTTGAAAATTCGGAATGCTGAATGACTACAAAGCTAGAAAGTGTGGCCCAAGGTTGAGGCAATCTTGGGAGTTTGTAATTTTTGTTGTTTATTGTAGAATGTTGGCTGACGTGTAAGTCTGTTAATCTATTATCTTTGTAATTTTGCACTATGTAGACAGTAAAGAACTAAAAAGCATGATTTGTTTCAAGAAACCTGGAAAATCTGAAAAGAAAAAGAACACTTTGCTTCAAGAAACCTGGAAAGTACAACTACTAGTGTACAAATTGTTATTATTATCATTCTTATTGTTATTTGTTTATTAATGCTTGTTGAAAACATGTGTCATATGTTGGTGCATTCTCGAGGGACTGGTATGGTTCCCTTGGTGGATCTCTGTGCTGACGGTTGCTGTCTTATAATTGGCTCCATCTTTTCTACCTTGAGATTGTAGTTTGACATTAATAGTGCATTGATGGTAATTGTTGTGAATTTCTTGCATAGCTTCATATTTAATATATAAGAGGTTATTGGGAGAAAGACCAAGATACATGCTTTTTGTCTGATGATCGACTCTACATCTGCTGGAGCTAGCTATTTGTGGTATTAAAATTTACTTAATTCCATGCCTTTATTGATGGAAAGTAAGAGATCGTAAGACTATGCCAATAAGCATCATGTTGTGAGGTAATGGACCAGCATGGATTGTACACAAAGGTATTCTCGTGTGTCATTTGCCTTTTCCAGTAGTGGTCTGGTTGCTGATTCTTTAAGTATGTTATGGCATCATAATTGTGGTTTAAAATTTTGGTAAAGGAACATTACAATCCTTAGGTAGGTCAGTATGGGTCTGGTATATACCAAACTATTGAAAAAGAAGACCATGTATCAGGGACTTTTTTGGACTTTTAGTCACATACAGTAAAAAATCATTGAATACAATATTTTTGTTTAGAAAATAGTAAAGAATGAATCAAAACTTGTTTCGGGTATGGATTGCAAACTATATCTAAAAAATACATGTATATAAGCATGATATATTTGATAGAAAATATGATGACATACCAGAAACTGAAACATACCTGAAACTATGGCCCACCATGGAGGTGGGTCGGGGTCCTCATTGTGGCTCAATCTAATTAATTAAACCCATTTGGATTCTTTGGATCTCTGATATATCCATAAAAATCTGACCTACATCATATTATTTTAGATGATTTTTTGAGCTTCTAATCTAGATTGACTTGATACTCGTGGATCGGGCCTTAATTGACATGGTTCAAGGCTTGATCTTTGTGTACAAGCTCCAAGGCCTAAACACTAGTATCAAGCAAATCGAGTTTGGAACCTCAAAAAATACGTCTAAATGCTGTAAATCCTAAAAACTAATTGCAAACCAGTATAGAATGATTACATTGAAAAAGCAGTGTTGGATTTACCTAATCTTGGAGAAATCTGGTTTGGATCTCAAAACCGAGCCTATTCCTTGTTGAAATCATCTCTCCCTTGAGAAATTGAGCTTCTCCTTGAAGATTTCAGTGAGTTTTGGAGGGAAATTGGGTGATATTTGAGAGGGATTGGGTGAGAATTGAGAGGGTTTGAGAGATGGCATAAGGGAATGTGGGAGGAGAAGGGAGAGAAGGCATTCAGCCCTAACAGGTGTCTCTTAAGTTCCTAAACTAGGGGTGGGCCAGGGTCGGTCATTGGCAAAACCTGGGTGGCAAGCCTGGTTTCTACTGGTTATCGCTGGGGCAAAACCTGGGGGGTAAACTTGGTTTGTTGGTACCGGGCAATAATCAGCTTACTGGACTGGACAAAAAGTCTTGATTTGTATCGGTTCAAGTTTGGATTGGTAAATGTCGCTTGGTATATACTGGTCTGGGTGAAATTTGAAATGTTGATTGTAATAATTGTACATTATAGTTGTCCAGCTTATCAGACTGAGCGAAAACCCTGTCTCTTGTTGGTTCAAGTTCGAAGCAATAGATGTTGTCCAGTACGTACAAGTCTGGGCAAAATTTGAAACACTGTTGTAGATTATAGTCTATTAATTTTTAATGCAATGAAAAAAAATGAAAGATCATGTTAGCATTACTAGCCCAAAACTTATGAATAATGATAAAGAGATAAATGGCAAAAAGAATATATGTATTTGACCCTAGATAATTGAGACATTGCAGCTTTTTGTTGTTAATGTTGTTATTATAGTTATGAATAAATGACACTTTTTTTTCTTTTACCTACAATAACTTTATTGTTTAAGAGATTATCTTGATCATTCTCTAACGTAGTCTTGTGCCATTTTGTTGTAGGACTATACAAATGAGAGATTCTTTTAAGGTGCAATTACTTCAAAGGTGTCATGGAACAGGTTTCAGAGTTTCATGCTTTTGTAACTAGCATCAAACTTAGATGCAATTTGTCAATTATAAAGTTCCCAATGCTGCTTCTTTGTTGGACCTTTCTAATAGGATGTTGAGTAGTTTACTCCCATGCAATATGCTCTTAAATTACATAGATATGTAAGTAAATACAATGTGTACATAGAGCTGCGATAATAAGTGTTTCATACAAAAATGTACTAAGAAAAATGGCTTTATGTAAAGTTAACATACTTCATCTTTGCTTGGATTTACATGTCAAAATGCATAGACTAGTCATCAACGCCAGGATCTGTTTGGAGATTGGCCAAGGGTGATCGATTTTTGGTGCGATTCACCTGGAATGACTGATCCAAATATAGGTCCATTCAGTCACATCCAGATCTTGATTTTCTTAACCTTGTAGTCAAACATAAGGTGAAGCCTACCTTACTATGAATGATACCAATGGTCAATCTAAGTATTATTTTGATATCATATGTCGTTGTACTTGTAGTATCAACAAAAAGAAATTGTCATATGACTTCTTGCTATTCACACTTATTCAAGCATTTGGATACATGTGTCTAGGATTTGGACATAAATTGCCATGATATTGGTCTAGAGGGTATGCCATATTATGTTTGGTCATGAATATGCCAATTGGATTTGCAACCTCTGATGCCATATTATGTTAGCTCTATGTGTTACATACTTGAGGTCAGGGAAATAAATCTATAATCAGCAAGAAAATGACATTCACACCTGGGAGAAATAGATTAAAGAAATATAATGATCATCATCATCATCATCATCATCATCATATACTTAGATCAAAAATCAATGTGGACTGGTGCCCAAGTAGAACATATTAAAATATCTTTTGGTATTAGCATTTGTATTATAGCTTAAAATTCATTGTTGCTTACTTTATGCACTATAACTATAACCATTAAATGTTGTTTATCTATCTGTTGACTTTTGATGTTCGTCCTGATGGTTCTGTGTGGTATTTTTTTGTAATTCATACAGGTAGTCTTCACCATTATGTTTATAATTCTTGAATTGTCTTACTCTTACCATCTTGAGTATAAAATGAAGTATTTCATTTATTCTATTTCAGGCATGGTTCAAGGAAATGTAGAGTTTCTATTGTCACTGCATCAACATCCCCCGGCTGTCATTCTTGTTTGTACACTTCTCACCTTATGTCCGTTTTTGTCATCCTCCATCTTCCTTTAGCACTTCTAGAATATGATCATGATGTTGAGACACTTTGATTAGTGACAAATGAAGAGAAATTTCTATGATTTGGTGACTTTTTCAATTATTTTGATTCATCCAAATTGAAAGAATGCTTCATTGAAGGGCTTATGCTGGCAAATGTACACTTGTACACACAACATAGAAGGGGCACAAGGTGGCATGAATTTGTCTGCATGTGAGGTGGTACAGTCATGATTGCACAACTCAGTAGCAGAGGCCTACCCCTATTGAGACATGTATTGGCAACTAATTGTAGAGCATGTTCCAAAGAAGTTTCCACCTCATTTGTCTAAATAGTAAATACATTTAGTTATTCTATAACTTGGTCTATCTAAGGCAATAAAAGGAATATATTAACAAGAGTTTCATTCAAAGTTAATGAAAATTGAAGAGTTTATACAGTCAAGTACTATCCTTCTTACTCATAGAAGAAACTACAAATTACATTTAGTTTTGTCACGATTTGGCCTGATAGGATGATTGAACCGTTAACTTCTTGAGCCTATTGGCCAAAAATGCTCAAGTCCATGTCAATGGTTGTACACTCATCAAACTCATATAAGTCAATCCAAAACTTTGCCATTCCGATATGAGACTAAACCAAGGTATTTTAATCTCACAACTTAAGAGCTTGACGTCCTCGTCAATATCCAGTCTAGCCCAGATCAAACTATATTATAGTGCATGTGAGACCTAGATAGTGATGTTGTAGATGTGATTTAATCTTGAATTTTATTAGCAAGTAATTGCCTGTAATATTTCATGCTCTGCTCTTGTTGCAGGTTGCCAGTTCAGGACATGGCTTGGATCATATTACAGCTATAGAACTTCTGAATGTTGTCAAGTCAGCTGGCGGGTTGGCTGTTGCAATTTTATTGAAGCCCTTTAATTTTGAGGGACAAAGACGGCAGGAAGAGGTATTGAAATATAAAAAAAAAATCACCATACATTCTAAAAAATTGTCACATTGAAACAAGAATATGAAAAATAATGAATATCTACAGGCGTTAGTTTCTGCCACACATGCAAAAAAGACAGAGCTAGATTTGTTAGAAACATTCTGGAAGGTGAATCTATTAATGCAAAATGCATGATGAACCATTAAATGACAATCATACATAAGAACCATTACCAATCATGTATATGAACTTCAACATTACTAGCTCAAAGTGCATTATGCTGATACTTGAAGGTTGGACTACAGCATTCTCGTATTTCATCCGAGAAGAATAACATTGTCCAACCATCTCTTAAGATCATGTAATAGTGATTTTAAATGTTGTTGTTAGTTCAGTCCATTGTCAACCTATTTTTTGGAATCACTGTTAGTGAAACTAAGAGTGGTAAACATCTCTAGATGTGTAGAACTGTGCATTATTGCATATCAAATTTTTTGTCTTGTTAATAAATTTTCTAGAACTTGTGAGCTGCTACTTTTATAGTCAGATTCTTGAATTTTCTATTGTTTTTGCTTGTGAAATTATAATATACCAGTTTCAGCCTTGCAATTTTGATGAGCTAGTTGCATTTCATTGTTAATTCCTAATGCTGGATGGATGTGCAGGTAAAAAAATTGGAAATCCAACTTAAAGATTGCTCGCACTTTCATATTGGTAAGGTTATTGTTTTACTTGGCTTCAGATATTTCTTAAATGATCTCTTGGATGTTTTAGATGATGGAACTGTTTCCTTTCGCTAAAACTTGTGATTGTAGACTATATCTTTGCTAGCTGTGTCATAAGTGGGTTCATTTTTTAATTGTTCCAATATACAGAATTAGTGGAAAGACAAATTTAGACCTATTTGGCAGTCATCAACAGGTGTCAACTTGTTCTGTTTAAACTCCCAATATGTTGGGCCTTTAAGCTTTCAAAGCCATGTTATATGCGGTAATGCTGTGTGTCAAAATGTTCCAATTGTGCTTATCGTTTGTCATTAAAATATTTGCTGACTATACTATATATGAGGAAGGTATTCAAAAGCATTTTGCCTATTGGCATACACGATGAAACTTTCAGATCTTTTTTTATCTGATACTTGCAAAGTGGCAACTTGATAGTGATAAATATATGTTGGCTTGATTATCTTTTCAAGTATTGCTGATCTAGATTAGATTGGCTGGTAGAGGATTGACGGCCAATTCCAAAGGACCTGATTTTTTGGGTTGGGGTTATACTGGGACTCAAGAATAAGCAGGGACCTCACCTTTGTTGTCGATTCTGATCAATTCCAGGTGATGCTTGGGTTCTTCATGTGTAGCTAAACAAGGAAATAAATTGACACTCCATAATCATTTTGCAATTTGCATTCAACAAATAAGGTGATGTAACGTGGTTTATACTTTATAGTTTATACTGTTCAAGATCTGCATTGTATAATGCATCTCTTTTGAAAGCTAACTTGCTGCGATAAATGGTAGGTTGCAGTGTTATCATAAACTAAAAGATGCTATGTCTAGGAATGCTCTTGTAATTCAAGATAGCTTTGTTCGGAATAGCATGAGAAATAGACAGCTGACAATGTCGGAGATATGACATTCCCACATTGTGCCATTATTAGATCATTCATGAATCAAATTCAAAACATTTTAAATATATAGAATTTGGTCTTTGAGTATGGAGTATGCATGGATCATTGTGTTGTAAATTTAACTTCTTTTGCTCTCTAGGTTACTACTTAAAAGACTTTATTAAAAATTACCTTGATTTATTATCCATTGAATGTTTTGTTCAGTTTACATGTAATCTACATTGCAATAAGTGTTGTCTTATTTTAGCACCAAATGTTCTGGGATTGTGTGATTTCCACTAGCACCTTGCTACTCTCTACGTGGTTGCTTGTAATATCTTCTGTTTTTCTCGACTGCAGTGGTTGAAGCAGATTCTTTACTGAAAAGAGAAGTAGAAACACTTGCTGAAGCTCTGGAAACTGCAAATAATGCTGTCTTCTTGGCTTTAAGCACAATTTCTATTATGATATCTGTAAGTTCTTTGTCTTCCATGCAATCATATCCTCAAATTCTAGCATCTTTTCGCCAGACTACTTATCATTTTTTATTGCCAGGAGACTCATCTGAAGTTTCAGAATTCACCAGATGGACAGATGAAAGAACTTGGACCAATGGAAATAGAAAAAGTAGGATATCTGGTGATCTATCATATCTATTCATATTTATGACTTTTATACCATGATTTTTATTTAGCACTTATTAACAGATTTTACAAAGCTATGGAGAAGCTAAAGTTGGTTTTGGAGCTGGCTATGACATTAAATCATCAATTAAACAGGCTATTGTCCATTGTCCTTTTCTTGGTGGCAGTATAAAGGTACTAGATTTACTTGTGAGTTGTGACTGTTCATTATTTGTATATTCTTATTTGAATCATAATTTTCCTTACAACTTGCTGTTTATCACTTATATTTGTCCTCATTTGGGGGTTGACATCCTCTTCCGGATGGCAAAGATCCAAGCTATTTCCTGCTACTTTGTGCAGAGTTAATTTGAATGCACCCAGAGGAGATTATTTCTAGTTTATAAGTGGAATCATGAAAGTAAATAAGGTACTACGATTTTCTCTGGGTCAGATCGGCTAACTAATGTTATAAACTTTATCCTAGTTTTTCTATTCAAGAACTTTCGGTACAACTTGGTCCAATAAATGTATTAGCTTTATAACTCATCAAATTTGTTTTCAACACAATCATGTATACCTTGTTGTCATTTGAAATGTAAAGATGGAACAAGTTTCCTTTCAAATTCTTAATTGTTTTTTGAAACATATAACACAGTAGTAATTGTGTATAAGAAGGCAACAATTAAAAGTTTTAAATGGAAAGGCAGGGATTGGAAGTTATAGGCTTGTCCAGCTTAGGTTGACCCTTAATTCTCCATATAGAAATATCATTCTGCTTGTTATCATTTTATTATGTAGATTCATAAGATCTTTGAACAGGGCAGTTCAATGGTTGAGTTGTCAAGCTTCATTGGCCTCACAAAAGGATAATGTTATGACCCAAAGTTCCCTCCCAAAAGCATTCTTATCCTATGAGAATTCCTCACAAACCTGAACTGAAATTTGTGAAGACCAATGATATTTTGAATTTGTTTTCGAATTTGTGGCATGAGCAAAATCATATTTGGATAATGACCATGCTTTGCATTTGTGATTGTAATCATCGTTGCTTATATGGAGCACTTGTCATTAAACTTATTTTGGATTTATTCTGTTAGTTTCTATGTCCATAGTCTATTGTTGCTTCTATCATTCTCTTTTTCATTCTTGTTGTGCACCTTTTGTTTTCATTATCTTTGGTACTTGCATATTGGGATTTTCCAATTTCTAGTGAGGCTAAATATATTCTCATGAGGTATAGCTCAGGCTCTGATTTTTGTGTATGGTAATTTGATTAAGCACCTTGATCTTTATGCATATCGGGTGACTAGGTCCAGCTAGTTTTTTTTTTCTTTTGAAAATAAAAATAAAAGCCTAACTTATCCTATCATGCACTCTTCCTTACATCCGCATCCTCTGCCTCTCACTCGCAGCTTGTGGCTGTCGTTGAGAGCCCTCATTGGATTTCTTCTTGTCCTCATTCTCCTCTGCTGCCTACTTCCCTTTTCTCCTGTGTCGCTGCTTCCTTCCCTCCTCTCCTTCTGCACCATGTCCTCTCCTCCTTCCCTCGTCCTCCATCGTTTCAGTCCCTCCTCTCTTGTGTTGTCACTTCTCCTCCTCCCCTCCCCTCCATGGCAAATTTGATGCTTATAGAGACGCAGCAGTTCAACCGGTTTCAATTTATCCAGGTTCAAGCTAGCTCTATGCACAAGCCATTATAAACGACATATCTCTCAAGAGTTGCATCATGTTTTAGCAACTATTTTCCCTTTGACGAAGATGAAGACAGTGACATATATGATCACTGATTTAGTAATTTGTGGCAACTTATTTTAATATACATGGAACCAAAGAATTGTATTATGTGAGAAGTTATACGACATAATAACTTTTTAGTTGACCATTCTGTCAAAATGGAGTTAATGAAATATACTTTTTTATAGGTTATCCTGTGTGTTGGCTGCAAACAATAGAAACTACCTTTGAAACTTACCATGTAGTACTGTCAAGTAACTGTAAGCCTGTAAGGAGAGGAACAATGGAGTGTTGTCAGTTCTAATTTTATTGAGTTTGCATCATGAGTTTGTCTCACCATACATGTAATGATACTTATATATCTGCATGCTATTCTGGTGAAACTTAAATATTGACATTTCAGGTTTTGCTGATGGACAGGATTTTAATGGCCCGATTATATTCACCTTTGCAAGTGCATCTGGTGTAAATGAAAGTGATGTACGTTCTGCTATTATTACCTTCCGCCAAATTGCAGAATCCAAAAGTGAAATCATAATTTCTACAGTTCAAGAACCTCATCTGGAATCAAATTTAGTCCTTACTACGCTTTTGATTGTTGGGTAAGTGATCATGGAAACTGTGACTTCTTTCACTTGTTTTTAAAGACTTACTCAGGTTTAGAAGTGGAACTGTCTGATACAACTTAAAGAGTACTATTTAGTCCAAAAGATGTACATATATGTGTACAGTTATCCATACAGATATTCACAAATATTTATATATAGATATACATGATTCTGCATCCATGTCTGTTCAAGTTAATTGACAATGTCGACGTTTGTTTCCCAAGTTTCCATATAGATGTTGTTTTGAAAGTTTATGCATCTTTTCAATCAGTCCTTGTAGACATCGACATCTTTGATTTATGTCAGAAGTGTTTTTGTCAAGAGGAGATGCTTGTTTTTTTATATCCTAGGAAATTCAGGATCTGCCATATGTTACTTTCTTTTTTATATCCTAGGAGATTTTAAGCTTACGGCCTTCTGGAATATCTTATCTCCAATTTACATCTTGAGAAAAATCAAGTTTTTAGGCATCAACCTATTGGAAAACTGAGGTGTGCCTCAGTGAATCATTGCTTCTCCTGGGGCAAGGATCTAAATCTTAGCCTCGAGTAACCTTATGCAATAATGTGTTTAAGGCAGGCCTTTGACAATTAGGACTTTCTAATGTTGATATACTATGTCAGTCAGGATTTGCTGTATTTACTAAGGTCATGTATGTGTGTCAGGATTTGCTGTATTTACTAATGTTAGACAAAGTAGTCATCGAGGTCATTTTACTTATAATGTGGGTGGGCATCATCTTTGGATGCTTACAGCCCCAGAAGTAACTAGAAAATAGTTTGAACTTCTCGATGGTCTTCTTCTTCGGGTGCCCACAGCTCCAGATGTAATTAGGAAATGTTTTGAACTTCTCAATATGGTTGGCTGGACATCAGTTTGCCATGACCAAGGTGTAAGTGTAGTCCAGAGGTTGGTTTCCCTGTCAAACCCGTTCACTTAATTTTAGTTGTATACTCCGTGGTTTATACAAACCCATTGTAGACATCTTCACTCAGCAATTCCAACTATTTATGTATTTATAGAAAATCATAGAAAATGAAGCAGGTACCATCATTAGAGTAATCAGTAGTATTTAATGGATATTTTTCAAAGCCAAACCAAGTCATCGGAGAAGTTTATTTGTTAGATTATTACAAAACTGAGAAAACAGAAGAGGAGCAAATGAGAAAAGCTTGTTTGAAATTTTGAATCTTGTTAATGGTTCTGGATGTACTCAATCAACATGATTCACTTAATATCTGTTGCATGTTTCATTTACTGATGGCATCACAATTAGTTCTATGCAAATCATCCATGTTTGAAAATGACATTGCGTATGCCTTTCTAAGATATATACTTTTTCCTTTCTTCTCAGAAGTAGTCAGAATGTTGTTTCTCATAAGAAGGGCCTTTTGACAAGTCTGGCTCTGCATTTTCCGTTTCTCTCGTCACTCATTGGGAGCGGCTTTTCCCAGCCACAAAATGATGTAGCAGTTTGTGCTTCTAAACCCATAGTGGATGCCTCGAGCCCCTCAGATAATGGGACCATCTCAAATTTGGATTCAGCCAATTGTGCTATTGATTATCTTAATCAGTGCCCTCAAGAAATACAAAATGATGTATCTACGGGGTATGTGACACTCTAAATTCATCGAATTTCTTTGTTCATTCATTTTCATACTATTGTACTGGAAAATGAGGAGATATATATTTTTTTGTTGTCTTCTTATTGTAGAATAACAAGTTCTGAAGTCGAAAGTGAAGCTAAATCTTCAGAGTGGAGTCATGAACTTGTCCACGAAAACAGTAATGAAACTAAAAATGGTATGTCAGATTCATTAAAGATATTTTCCTTCAGACAATTCTCCAATTAATGTTGAATCTTTTTGTTAAACTTTTAACAAGCTTACAATATTGAACTAGATTTATTGTGCTATGCAGAACAGCCAGGTATTCAGAATGACCATCCTAGTATTCAGAATATTGGTCCTGGATTCGACATTGCACAGCTATGGGCTAAAGAGTGTGCTTTACATGTAACTAACAAGGCAAATGAAATGGAAACTTTTTGTCTTCCTGTTGGTATAAAACAAACTGAGATTTTTCCTGATCATTATAATGACCCAAGGATCCCAGACAATTTGGATGACTGTGACGGCAATAAAGAATCCTTGAATAGCCAAACTGTTGCTTCTAGAGGTGCAGTGATGGATACAGGTTTGGAGGCTGTGCTAGGAATCTATAATTCAGCAGTGACAATGATAAAGGGTGGAAATTCAAATGAATGTCGTAATGGCGGATTGCTTTCTGCCCGTGCTGCATCAATGCTGGTAAAATGCAATTTTCTTGTATAGCATAGAATAAGCTGATAAAAAATAGTATTATCGACCAATTTAGTTATTGCCTATGTAATTCCTATGCTTGATATCCTCCATTTCTGGGATATTTTTTTTCATATATACAATTTAGACTTTCTAGATCTACAGTGAAAGTTGTAAGTGATGTAGGTCCATGGTTACCATCAAGTGTTTGCAATATGGAGCATGTAGTTCTTCAACATCTGCAATGAAAATTAGGTAAAAATACGAGTTGTCAAGCTTTGGTGATATTGAATGAAAATTTTTGTTACATGGATCTGTTCGAACATCAGTATATTTGTTAAAAGAAGGTTGACATCTGACCCTCAAGACAAGTTTGACAATATTTGGCAGTTGAGTGTCTTAAGTTATCTCTTTAGGATAATCAAGGTTGCCACACTGTGTAGCTGCAGATTCTGGCCTTGATATGGGATAACACTAATGCCATGCCACCAGCCACATCAAGCCATGTGGTTTCTAGTTGACCTTAACAATGACCATATAGAGAAGGTAAAAGCACTTGCTTGCTTTCAGTTGGCTGATGTCATCAGTTTCCCAGGATCCTGTCTTCTCAGTCAATGTGGGAGTTGTCACCTTTGCTCACCTATTTGTTTAGAACATGATGTAAGGGTGATGGATGACACAGAACTGAGATGTTGAGAAAGAGCTATAGACTATGGGTGGCGTGCTATTGGTTTTTGGTTTGGAAATATGCCCATTGAAGCGAATATAGTGAGGCATGCATGATGCATAGTGCGTAAGCCGTTAAGGCATGCACCCACCATTATTTCATCTCCTGGGGGTACAGGAAGTATAGGCACTGCAACACACCTTACATGAGTGTCTAGGGGCATGAGGCCTCACCCTCGGTGAAAACGAGTTGTGCCAACTACATTGAGTTATTGTAATATCTAGTTAAAAAAAAATTGTAATATCTATTTTTGGTCCAATTCTTACTTGAGAATTTGGTTTAAACCCGTTGGTTTGTTAGAACTAAGGGACAAGTGTTAGAAACTAATTTAGATGCAATGCATCTGAGCAAGATTGAGTATCACGGCAGTTCATCTGAACATTCTTTATTTGGGTCACCATCTTCCTATAACTTTGCTTTAGGTGATTGCCTGGCTTCGCAAAGTGATTAGTCCTTTTGATGCTAAGAAAAATTTGGAAAGAATGAAACTCTTAAGAAGCAATCAGGTCGGGAAACTGACAGTCTTAACACATCACTTGGTTTCTGGTTGTTGGTCACATTCTTTCCATCATTAGAGTAGCTATACATTATAATTCGTTTGCCGAGCTGCATTGTGTGCATGGCTAAATTTCACTCCAGCCACTTTAAGGTATGTTTTTTAAGTTTATGATAGTTTGTTTTACTATTTGGTCTTTTAGCTTTGTACCTGCAGGTTGGTGTAGTGTAAATGTTGTTATACTTTTCCATAATGATCTTTGTTATGCTAATTTCTATAATGATCCTGAACCAATGTTTGTATCATGACCAACATTACATATGAAAACATTTCATGGACCTTTGGATCCTTATTTTTAGCAAATATCTGAAGTTCAGGAGTTCTTTGAGGGGCCATTCAATTCAAGCATCAAGGAAAGAAATGCAGTTAACCCATAATTAAGTGGAAAACAGTAACCTGTTTGGTTTCTGAATAAAAGAATTCAATTTTAACCATCAACATGATAACCAAGAGAATGGAATTAATCATTTTTTTACCATTTTATTTGAAGAGGTTATTCTGTTAGATACAGTCTTCAATCAGATAAGTCTAACCACTTGATCAGTATGTATCTTATATAAAATATAGTTGTTTCGCAAGTTATCATTGAATAACTTTTATAATTTTTTTTGAACCAAACTGCTTATAAGTATTTCTGGTCTGAGATAAGCAATTACATTATGGAGATTCTGTCATGAGCTCGTGGACTTTTTGCTGAAAGCATGATCCTTTTAGCTGTGTTGACTATTGTTAAATACATCTATACTTGCAACTTTTGCAGGAAGCAGAAAGAGAATCAGAAAAAAGTTGGACACCTGTCATAGAAATTCAATTTAAAGGAGGAAGTTACAGAGGAAGATGCCAGGGAGGTCTTCCTGAAGGAAAGGTATACTTCTAGATAAGAATAGAAAAATGTAACTTAACTTAAGGAGCTAAAGTGTGCCCTGTCAAGTTATGTGAAGTAGAGTTTCTGTGCTTGTGGTGTTAAATCAGAATTATTTGATTTATCATGTCAACTTTATAATTTAGGGCCGTCTAACATTCAAAGATGGAAGCTTTTACGATGGCATGTGGCGTAATGGAAAGAGGTGTGGTCTAGGTACATTGTATTACAGTAATGGAGATGTGTTCCAAGGATCATGGAGGGATGATCTTATGCATGGAAAGGTATGAAATTTTGGTACAGGTTTCATCTTTTGTTCCATTTGTCTTGCAGATAATATCCACCAAATCCTCAGTTTATCCTAAGTGCTTGTAGATGTAGTGAGTTTTGTTTTAACATATATATGCCTTGATTATCTTACTCGAAGAGAACATAATCACACTTCTTGCTAGAAGATTCCTATAATTTCACTGACTTAAGCAGAAGTTCACTTTCTTGCTAAAATGTATATACACTTATCCTCTCAGTTCTAGGTACCTCCTGCTTTAGGCTCAATTAATTTTCACATGCAATATTAAGAACATTGCATCCATGTAATCAAATTACCATTTTATTAAATGTGAATCTTCCACTCTGTGACACTTCTTAAACTATATGTTTGCTAACAGATATTCTACATATGCTAAAAAGCCACTAGTTCCTTGCTTTTAACTTATAAACTGATTTAATACTAAGAAAGAGTATTGTCTAGACTCAATGGTAAAGAAACTGAAGAATACTGTAAGTATGTAATTCTTGTAAATGTATTATGGTTGTATAATGTATTTGTTTCTTCTAACAAAAGGCTGCATGCACATTAACCTATCTTTCATTTATGTTAACTGATCAAGTATTTGAGTTACTTTTAACATCAGAGCTTACAACATTATCGTTCATAGCTGTAACTTATAAGAACTGGATCAAGGGCAGATGCAACTGAAGTTTACAATTCATCCCTCTCTGCTTTACCATATTGTTGCTCTTCAAGCCATTGGTTATCAAATAAGTGGCCTCCTTCCTAAACCAGTGACTACTGACTTATAGTTTGTTTTTTTTAATATAATTTTGGTGTTTCAGAGTCAAGAGCTTGCATGCTCTCATGTTGGGATCATATCTAACTTACTGTAGTGGTGTCCGCGAGTATTTTTGGTTCTGGTTGCATAACATTTTTCTTTGACAATTTAGGTCAATAAAAATCTTCACATGCTACATTATGTATATGCAGCTACCATGCAAATGCGGTAGCCTACTTTTTTACTCTTTATCTTTTGTGATACATTAAAGTCAACTATGCTTTAAGAGGTTATAAAAAATTTAATCAAAGAAACACGCATAAACAGAGTTAGATTATTACACTAGTACTCAAGATACATCGTGTGCAACAAAAGGTCTGCAGCATAAAACTGTTAAGCACAACTGCTGTCAGGAAATGTGATGGCTTACAAGGTTTTGTAAACTTTGTTAGCACATCAAGAAAAGGGGTGCTTCTATATTGACTAATATTCTTGGAATCCATCTAACATGGTTGATGAGAGTGATCGTCTAGGCATGGTTTAATATTTCAGATGTCCACTGGTATGGGTTTGTAAGGTACTAGTGGTACCGGCACATGGTATGCCGGCATACGTTGATATCAAGAAGCATGAAGGAGAGGGAGGAGGTGAAGATAAAGAGGATGAGGAGAGGAGGAAGAGGAGTAGGTGGTAGCGGTAGTGAGCAGTGGATGGAGGTGAATGGGATAAGGACTTTCTCTTGATTTGAGATTGAGTGTGAGCGTGCGAGAGAGAAATTAAAAACCAAAGGAAAAGACAGCTACAGCTTTCAAATCAAACAAGGAAAAAAAAACAGGCTTTGTTTTAAGGGGTTAACGGAAAGTAAAATTAAACAGCAAAATGATGTTAAGTAAACATCCAATGAAAATGTTGGAAACCTCAATCAGAGAACTACCTTCTTCAGGTCAAATTGTATATGATACTTTTTGCTGTCTTAATATAGTACCTTCATGGAATGTTTCTTTTTTTCAGTACATAGAAAATTATTGACTCTATAGTTTTCCTCCATGAAAAATTTTATATACTCGTGCAGGGTTGGCTCTATTTTCATAGTGGGGACCGTTGGTTTGCGAACTTTTGGAAGGGAAAGGCCAACGGAGAAGGGAGATTTTATTCTAAGAGTGGCAGTATATATTTTGGCAATTTTAAAAATGGTTGGCGCCATGGCCAAGGCCTGTGCATTGATATTGATGGATTAAGGTACATACCTCCTATTTATTTATTATGTTTTATTGGTCAATAAAAACTGATGGGCAAGCTTTTCTGTGTGTATAATTGATCGTAATTCATATATTTTCTGTCAAAAAATTGTGCTTGTTTTATATCTTTTTCCCTGCTATTTTTTCAGATGTTACATAACCTGCAGATCTAACTATATCTTGAGCTATTATTGAAATCTCACTTCAATACGCAGAAAACTATAATTCCTTAATATAAACTGTATGATTTTTGTGGTTATCACATTTAAACATGTTGGACATGGACTGAAGTTTATCCATATGACATATTGAGGAAAAACAATGTTAAGAAAATTCAGGCAGAGTGGAACTCTTTTGCCTCCATCTTTGTGGCATTTAATAATTGGTACAACTGAAGTTGGAATGCATCCTTGTTTGACCTTAGCATTGAGATTTAATCCTTCCTAGTGAATGGCATTTTATGCCAGATTGAAGTATAATGGTTTAAAAAATTAGTTTATGTGACCACGTTCATATGTCTGCATCACGCAAGACCTATGCAGTGTTACTGCATATGCAAACTTATGGACCCATAACTTGTTCCCTTCACTTGGTTATCTGGTTCATGATAAAAATATTATGTGTAATTACAGTCTTTTCTCCTAGATGCAATTGACTTTAGACCTGTTGCAAGTCTAAGCTACAAATCTGCATTGTCATACTCAGAGGTAAGATGTAGTTTTGGGATGGTATATCTTTTTTTTAAGATAAAAATATCGTGATCTCATTTAAACTTGAAGCATACTTCATGTGATGGTATCATTTTGTGGTTTCTCTTTCAAATCATCATCCTACTTTAATAGTATTTCTTTATAACACATCTAAATGATAACTGGTTTTTGGGAAGAGATTGAAAATGTTGAATCCCACAACCATACTGTTGAGTAGAAATGGTCTGAGTATTCAAAGTTTCGCCAAACAAGCTAAAAATTTGTCTGGCGAAATATCAGAGATGGGACATTCAAAGTGAACTATGCATTGTTTATCATGATATAAAAAGAGCTATATTTATGGGAAATTTTTTCTAATATCTCACGTCATATGAATCTCTTTGGATCTTGAATCTGCAATGACACATTACCTACAGAAAATTTTATAAGAAGCAATTCGTGTTACAAAATTTGCTTCTCTTAAAATTTTGAGAATCCCTGTTTTTGTCATCTTCTTCACTTTCCGAGTCTCACGGTTTTTAGTGGGCTAACCTTTTATGATGTTTGCCCTTTATAGGTGGACTGAGATATGGGAAGAAGGCGTCCTTGTTAGCAGGACCCAGCTGGACAATGCTATCACTGGCTAATTGAGTTAAATATATTTAATGGATCAGTTTGGAGGCACACTCACTTTGATATCTGAAGATTCATCTAGTTGCTCCAGTTATTGATATCGCCTAGCCCGAAAGGTGTTGACCGATGTTGCAAGCCAGTTTTAATGGAAAGGTGGATTAAGCAATCAGTTCCTTGAATGCTTGCTCTGTAAAGTGTAAAAAATCCATGCATCGTGAGACTTGATAAGAATGATTTTCTCTAGTAGCATGAAGATATCCATTCATTCAATACAATTTAGCAGATTATGTCTTTAGGATTAGGTAGATCTGGTGGTGCTTGTACGTGAATGAGTTATATTCTTGATAGTGAGATGGTCCTCTGTTGGTTATCCGCATTATTGGGTCTTTGGATTAGTAGAAAGTTGAAACTTGAAAGTCCTATTTAGGTTTGTGTGTTCCACTGTTAAGGAAAATTGATGATGTTTTTCCATTTGTGGGGTATATGCATCTTGTTTATTCCATATTATGGTTTATGTAATCACGGAAACCAGTAGATGTACAAAGATCATTCACATATCACGTCTGACACAGTCGTGATGACCTTTCGTGTTTTCTTCACCACTTGAATTGAATCCGAAGTGCTTGCACAAAGTGGTTTCGATGCAGTTAAAATGCTTAGATTGCGAGTCCTTTTTTGTTCAGTCTTTGTAGAAGAATACCTTTATATTGTTGAGCAGTCCAGGAAAACCCAAAACTGATTGTAGATTGTATTGGCATTTAACATAAAAAGCCCTTGGTATTGGACTTTTACTAAATGGTTCCCCCTAATTGGTTTTTAATTGAATGAGGTTTTTTTCAACTTAATGAAAAAAGCTTTTTTCGTCGTAATTGGTTCATCAAGCTCTTGGTAGATCATGAATAAGGTTTTTTTTCTCCTTCTTTCTTCTATTTTTTAGTTATTTTTTTTCCTTTATCTCCGTAATTGGTTGTTTTTTCAACTTAATGAAAATGTCCATTCGTCGTCTAGTCACTATTGGCCATCGTCTCCTTCGTCGTTGTTGATCTTGATTATGATTGTCTCAATCCATGATTGTTATCGTTGCCCCTTGCACCCATCAGAGAGTAGTGACCTACCTCTTTCATTCTCCTTTTATGTTCTTTCCGTCGTCTCCTCCTCTTTGGTCACCTCTGTGTAGCGTTGCTCGCAAGTGACATTCTTCATCGAGGAGGTAATCATCTTTCCATTGCCCTTGTCATTGGTGCTCTCGCTATTTAGATCAGAAGTGGTCGAGGGTGCTAGCGAAGCGACAATCGTCTCCTCGACCAAGGTTGCCACCCACGAGTGATGCTGCATAAAGGCGATGGAGGAGGAGAAGGGTGAAGGGAAGGGAGGAGGCAGAGCATCGCTCATGATAGGAACAAGGGGCAGGTGACGACGATCGAGAGTGACATAGATCGAGAGTGACATAGACGTCGAAGGCGACCATACTTGGTGTTGGAAGGTAGAGAGGTATTTTCATATAAAGTTGATAAAAAGGGAGCGTAAAAATAAATTAGGAGAGCAACTTTGATAAAAGTTGGATCCTAAAGGATTTTATAAGTAAAATACCCCATTGTTTTTTAAAGCATTCCTAAAGGATTTTCCAAGTAAAATACCTTATAGTATTCGAAAGCATCTTTTTCTAAGGCTGCTCTTTTTAAATATTCTGCCCAATCCTTATATACTCTTTTTAAAATACCTATATTTGTATAATATTTATTATACACATTTTAGAAAATGGATTTTGGTGTCACAGTAGCACACTTGTTTACGGTCCGTGTAACCAAATTCATGAATAATAATAATACATCTTGAACTCAGGTTGATTACAGAACACTTCACCTTAAAGATCTGCGTTGCTTGCAGGAACTAACAAGCAAACATAAAAGAACATATAGTAATCATGTGGTGCCTCTCCGTATGTTCAACGATCATTCTGTGAAAAGATCTAAAACTCTAATAATCTATAATAATGGGATGAAGCTTTAACACAGAAAAAGTGATAACAAACACTTCGTAGACATCATCCTCTGCTAACTAAAGCCTTCTGGCTAAAACTCATGAAACCTATAATTATCTATTCTGCAAAAGAATGGGACCTTCGAATTTTCCTGAATTCGTTTCTCTTGAGGAACAGAGAGCATAGAATTTGCCTCCGCTGCCTTGGAGTGAGATAAATTTGGTGATAATTCTAAGATAAGATCCACATGAAGATTGTTGACCAAACGGTGAGTGCGACGGTGGCGATCACATAAGTCCACAGGAAGATGACAGAGCACTCGTCTTGGCCAACATCAAACAACTGAGCCATGGTAGCTGCATCGGAACCCAAATGAGACATCAAATTTGTTCAAGAACAACACTTTGTTTACCAGTAGGAACTCAAAATGATCCGAAGCAGGGAACTCCCCGGCTCCAATTCTGTGTGTTTGATCAAGTTAGGTGAGAAGGAGAAGAAAACTTACCTATATTCATGGCAGGTGGAACAGTAAATTGTATCATTAGCACGTATCGGTAAAGTGGATCGTATGGCACGAACCCTAATTCATATGCTGCTTTCACCACGCCGATCCCGAACGCAGGAAGGATCATGTACCGAACGCAAACGATTGCTAAGATCACCTTACGCTTGATGCGCGACTTGTGAAATCCTGAACATGTTTCAAAATGTTTAGCTAAGTGATTAAGATACAGACACCACAAAAGCTAAGTAGAACTTTACCCTGCGTCAAGTTTCCACCGAGAATGAGAGTAATGCAGGGTACTGTGCCATCACTGCAACAGTCAGATCATCGTATCAGTAACTTCTGTTCATAGAGAGGATTTGTATTTGAACAGTAGCGGATGCAACAAAATAGGAGTCACCCTAATAGTTTGATGGAGCCTTGAACAACCCTGAGAGGTGCACTTGCTCCTATGAATAGCGACTTCAGCCATGGAATTGCACCAACCGCGAATCCTATAATCTGATACAAATTAAGAGATATGATGCGTGAGAATTGCTCTTTCAGTCCAATTATTTTACTGGAGTTGCAAAAAATGTTGTTCATGAGATCATACGGCTGCAACAGTTGGTGGAGCCATCAACTCCTCGACAATATTGTGGAGAATTCCGTTCAGTTTCTCCCATAACTTCACTCCCTTATCATGTAGCAGTGGAACTTCCTGCATACAAGAAAATTAGCTTTACTGTGTCATCCTTTTCTTCCTCAACAAAAGAAAGAAAATTAAGATGCTTTCTTATGTGAGATATCTCTTCTTCTTATCAGACATTATGATTGGAACTTACAATTTGGTTTTGTCCAACTTCTTCCACTGGTTGCACTGATACTGAAAGCATACTCTCCTGACCTGTAGAGACTCCACCACCATCTTCCTTGACAAGATTGCTCCCTAATTGGCTCCCATGATATACTTTACCAGCGTTCTTCATGAGACCGTAGGCTATTGTCCAAATGTAGAATCCCCCAAGCTGCATGAAGGTACACTCGCAACACTAAGTTTCCAAAGAAGCAGATAGATCGCTAGAAGTCCTCACACAACTCAAGTCTGCTGTAGTGTTTACCGCCATGGAGAAAGAAACATAGGAGAGTCCACGAGAGCTGCAAATATTTTTGTCTCCGAAGGGGTTGCCATTCTCTTCGCAGATCGCCGGGATAATTATCAGCAGCAGATTGCCGAGGTTACCTGCATTTTGAGTTGAGACAATGCGTCAGACCAGCTCAGGAGGATGCACATGAATATATGCAAATCCTTGATATGGAGTATTACCCGCAGAAGTCGAAGCTATCACAAGGCCCTCGAGATGCTTTGGTGGCCTTAAGATCTTCACTACTATCCATCCCAGGATTCCACCGACGAGGAACGTAATCCCGATATTAACAGGCATAAACCACCTTGAGAAGACAGACAAATTATGTTCTCAAATGCTTGGTAAAATATGATGAGGTCAAATTACTGCAAGCATAGGTTTTGCAGAAAGGAAAGCAACTTCAACCCACCAAGATATGATTTGCTCAAACGTGACGGTCTTTGCTAGACTAGCAAACATTAGAGATGGGGTGAAGACCGCGAACACAACCTATTTATCGAAACAGGAACAGATGCGTTAGGTCGTCACGAAGATGAATGCAAACGAATTAGAATGATGTGTGTGTGCGTCTGTTTGTTTACCTTGTTCATGTCTCGGCGAGCACCGGCAAGGAGTACATTGCTGTAGCTAGACGCAAGATAAGCCCCAAGAGTGCCTATGAGCAGGAACTGCAGGTTTGGCTCGGATGCCACCAGGAACAGTGACCAAAACCCCATCTTCTTCCACCACTGTCACTGCAATCGGATGCGAGGGTGATGTATATGATGTGCTTAGTTGCAGCTCCACCACTCTCTCAGTACTCCTCAACCGTACAGAAATCTGCTAAGATCCCTTCTTTTAGAAATCACCTCTGCCTCCTGTTGATGTACGGATAATTAGCCGTGTCGTTTTGTGCATGGTCTGTCGGAGTCGCATGATTCTTAATTTGGTATCTCCTCATATTCTACTTTCGACAGAGATTGATGTTGGATTTCTTTTAACCAGACAAGTTATATAGATGGCCACTCAATTAATTACGAAGAGACAATATACATCCTCCAGAACAGAAAAGCAAGGAAAAAAGGAAAGAAACAGAGACTTGAGGAATCAAAAGGCTTTGACACTTCAAATGGGAAAGCTACCTAAACCAAGGAAAAAATGAAGAAACATCGTTCTTGTTGTAGATGTCATTGAGGCCTATGCATGACATATCACAAGAAACAAAATACAACAGCAAACAAACGATCATAAAAGTAGTTTGCAGACGAGAAAACCAAATCATATGCATGGTGCCCATGCAAGAACGATTCAGAATCTAAAACGCTACGACGATCAAACAAAGGGAAAATGTTCTAGCAACCAAGAAGACTTGAATAAAAGAGACTACCCTATTATCTATAACACAGAAAGACGACATTACAGATATGAGAAGAGAGAGAGAGAGAGGGCGGACCTGGAAGAAACCGGGGGCAGAAGCGAAGGAGACGAAAGAGAAGAAAAACGATGGTGGATAGAGAGAGAGAAAGATATGGGTACGGTGCATGGGAGGAGGACGAAAACCAGAGAGAGAAACACGGTTTGTTTACGAGAGAGATTTCAGCGCAACCTCGTATATATTCTGGGAAAGATTGACGGGATTTAGAATCCAATACACCTCAGAAGCGTATTCTTCACGGATGACGAACTCTGGATATGGCCGCCATGCACGCATCTGACCCATCCAATCAGGGCATGCCTGATTGTAGGGCTTCATCGAACAAGATAGTGTTTGAGATGGATCCTTGAAACCTAAGTCTCAATGTCAGCTAAAACAAGAAGGTGTTTGACCTATCTCCGAGTGGTAGACTTTGAATCGAATTGCGAGTCTAATGGCAAGTATTTATGAGACACCTTTGCGTTTTCACGGAATAATTGGTATAATGGTATTAGCTATTAACTCCCTACAAAATTATTAGAATTCCTGGAAAGGAAAAACCGATGTAGGAAGATTGTGAATGGATCTTCAACCAATGTGATAATTAACGCATTAATTCGATAAATTTAAACTACCATTAGTTGATGATAATAGATATGCTCTAATCACAACTAACATGATTGATCTTCCACGCAAGACTAAGTATGGAGTGTGACGTAACATCTTGATAACTTATTTCATTTAAAAAAATAGTAAGTAATAATTTCACATTTTTAAGAGGCTTAAATAATTTTAGAATATATATTTTAATGGATTAAAAATAAAAAGTTGTTTCTAAGATTTTCTGAAAATTTAAGAATTTTTGGAATATGTTAGATTGAGTTATACTGTTTTTTGTATAAGAACCAAAACCAATATGCCCCATTCAAAAACAATATAAATTAAGTCTTCAAAAACTTTCTGTATCATTAAAATCTCATAAAACCTTCTATAATATTAATCAAGTAGTTTTTGTCCCAAAGTTATAACAAATTCACCTTAAATAGAGTAAAATAAGAAATACATAAACTTCAAAATTTTAAATGGCCGAAATGATTAAAAAATAAATACCTGATTTAATGGATTAAAAATAAAAAAATAGTCATTTAGGCATTCGTAAGTTATTTACAAGATTTTAAGAAAAATTGAGAATTTTTGAAAAATATGAGATATGAGTTACACTGTTTTTGTATAGAACCAAAAAATAGTGTAACTTAAGTTTTTAAAAACTTTTTTTGTGCCATTAAAACCTCATAAAACCTTTTATAATAATAATCAAGTTGTGGTAAATTCACCTTAAATTGGATAAAATGAAAAGTTAATTATTTTATAATTTTAAAGGTTTGAAATAAATTAAATATACGTATTTTAACAGCTTTAAAATAAAATAAAGAACATTTAAGAATTTGTAAGTTATTTTTAATTTTTATAAAAAATTAATAATTTTTGAAAAAGATAAGATATAAGTTAATTTTGGTCCTATACAAAAATATTATAACTCACGGTTATTATTATAAAAAAAAATGAAAACTCTTACGAAAAATGAAAATATCTTGTGAAGCCCTAATTGATTAATCATTTTTATTTTTAAGAAATTAAAGACTTTTTTTACGATTAATTCAACTCTTAAATTTTTTAATTTTATTTTTTTTATAAATTTAAGTTAAAATTATAAGGTTATAATTATGTCATTAAGTTATCATTGTTTTATTATTTTTTATAAAATATATATTAGTACAATATATATATATATATATATATATATATATATATATATATTAATATAGATTAAAATTTTATTTTATTTTTATTAATAATATACATATATTAATATTATTTAATTTATGAGCTGTTTTATTATTTATTTTAGATTGGTTTAAATTTTTGGTTTGTTCAATATAATATGTTTGAAAAAGGAAGAAAGAAGAATGGCAAATTCTCTAAAAAATCTTTTAGTTTTTTTAAATTTCTCGTAAAACACTTATACCGTAAAGAAATTTCAAATTAATATTTTTCAAATGATCCTTTTACCCCTATCGATGATTTTCCTCCACCCATCGCTTAGCCATATCTCCGCCCGTTGGATGCCCCCTTCACTTTGAATAGTCACTCTCATCCTTTGTGTGAGGGTTCGTCACTTATAGTCCTAGCTACCATCGCTTGTAAACTCGCCCTCTTCCCTCGCTTGCAACCCCTTGTCATCAATTGTAAAAGAGGAAGGGGGTACGCTATCAATCATGGGAGAGGAAGGAGGGGGCATTCTCATCATTTGCTAAAAGAAAAAGTAGGGGGTGAGATTATCTTTCATCATCTTGGAAGGAATTGGATATGCTATTGACTAGTTGTTGACCACAGGGAGGGAGAAGGGCTTTATTGTCACTCGCAAGCCCCCTTACATTGTCAATCATAAGCGAGAAAAGAGATGAGGTGGGCTACATGCACTCGTTGTCAGTAACAAGGAAAGATGAGAGGGATATACATCTTTATTCTTATTATCTTGTGTAAGTGTCGCACATTAGACATGTAGCAATTGGACCGTTGAGATCAATGGAGGCAACGTGGACTGTGAGCGATGATAAATCTAACAAAAGAAGGGATAAAATGATATTTTTAGAAAATTTACCTAGTTCAATCTAATCCAAAGTTAATGGTAATGGATATATTCTAATCACAAAAACCAACATAATTAATCTTCTACATTAGATGCAGGACTAAATAATATGGAGTGTGACCTTTCGCTGATAACTTATTTCATTAAAAAAAAAAAGATAGCAAGCCAACTTAAATAAAATTTCTATTATGTTTTATTCACCGGCAAATATGAAGCTTCTTGGCTCACACACCATGGTAAAACAAATTAATGAGTTCAATAACCCACTAATTTTATCTTTATCTAAACTCGGCTTGAATATTTATTTTTAAATCACATTTGAATAAATCAGTTATATATGAAGATAAAAAAAAGGTTTGATCCAAAGTTATATAATAATAAAAATATCAACAAATAGGATAATCCGAATCTGAATCCAATTACTTATTTAAGTAACTGAATTTTAATCCACATCCAAATCTATCTCCAATGTTTCTTTTATTTGAAATCATTGCAAATCGGATCAAAGAGTAATCGAATCCGACCCGGTTATTCATACCACCGAGTCTCTCACGTGGGTTCTGACAGACCAGCCCCGCAGGCGGTGGGTCCATGGAGGTCTCATGGACATGAGACAGTCTTTGGGAGGTCGGTCCCAAAAAAGACTGGGGTCCATTACGTACTCGTCACGCGCTCCGATAAAGCAACTCGCGTATCATTCTCGAACTCGTCAAAGCTATCGATGACATGTCACCGACGTCTCGTCGTTTCGTTGTCATCAGATACCACTGGCGCCCCGTCACACGTCGGGCTATATCGGGTCCCACGGTTTTACCCAATTAAAAACCAGATAGGAAGCGGCGAGGTTAGGGACGGGTAGGAAATGGCATCACTGGGGTGTATTAATTTTAAGCCATTAAGAACGTTTCCTTACAAAAAACCCCTCCGGTCCGAAATGGTCTTCATCGTGACCCCCCGCTGCCGCATTTGGTCCTTCCTCCACTTCCCGACTCTGCTCCGTTCCCTGTTCCGGTAAAGATTAGGTCTGGATTCACCTCTTGTCGGTAAACTAGTGGCGATGATGGCGGCAAGTAGTGGTGGGAATTCGAGAGCGCTCGACCAGACGCCGACGTGGGCGGTGGCTTCGGTCTGTGCTGTTATCATTGTCATCTCCATTGTGCTGGAGAAGGGCCTGCATCGCCTAGGCGAGGTGACTCATTAGCGTGGCTGTTCACCCTCTTCTCTGTAAAACGCCTCTTGCTTTCTTTGATTTTTTTTTTCCCTTACTTTTTTGCCTTTTAGATACGTTAGTGAAGGAAATATGTTTTGATTTGTATATTTCTTCATAAGAAAAGGTTCGATTTTTCTCCCTTTTGATGTTCTTGAAGAGATAAATTTCCTTTTTTCTTCCTTTTTGATGTTCTCTTGTTGGTTTTTCTTCTCACTCTTGTTTGGTTTCATCAAATCTTTGTTTCTTTTCATAACGTAAACTTGATTTCCATTTAACGCGAAGTGTGATGTTATTTCTCTTTTCTCGGGTTTTGTTCACAAAGCGCGTGGATGAATACGCATTTCCCGAGTAGTTGTTTTGGGACTAGAGTAATCATGCTGCATCTTTAATTTCAGCTTCCTCCATTTTTGTTCCTTGTTCTGTTCTTTTAGCACCTTGGCTTGCTCACTGCGTCGAGAATTCTTGTTAGTAGTTCTCAACAGTTTGTGCCTGACCTGTGTTCGGTAGGTCCGCCTTTTTTACGTTGATCCTGGAGAGTAAGGATGATGTTGTCTGCTTCTGAGGCCGTGAAGTTTGGGAAATAATTTGTTTTTGACATGGTCTTGATTGACAGTGGTTCACTGCGAGGCGCAAGAAGGCTCTGTTTGAAGCTCTAGAGAAGGTGAAAGCTGGTAGGAATAATCTTTTTTCGACTATATGAAACTTAAATGCCCAATTGATTTGTTTTTGAGAAGCATCACTCTTGTACTTGATCCTTCTTTTCTCTGATTCCCATTTATATACTTCCCTCTCTATATTTGTGGTTTAAGTTATCCATCTCTATGATTTTGGTGATTTGTGCAGAGTTGATGATTCTTGGTTTCATTTCCTTACTGCTGACATTTGGACAGAACTACATTATCAAGATCTGCATACCTGAGAAAGCTGCAGATACCATGTTGCCATGCCGGCTCAAGCAGGAGGAAGTGGAAACAGAAGAGGATGAAGATCATCACCGAAGGCTTTTATTGGGTGCATACAGAGAAATGAGTTCGAAACATAGGACTTTAAAGGAGGATTCACCAGTATCTGGATGCTCTGAAGTAAGTCTGTAACTTTTACTTCTCTAAACTCGACTTGTGCATATTGTGATATTTGGAGATTAAGGATATTACTTGACTTATCTCAAACAGTGCACAAATAGTTTCTCTCTTGTTGAACTTGTTATGTTTATAATTCTTCTGTGAGTTGAGTCTTGCTTTTGCTGTCTGTCCAACATGGTTATTTAGCATAACACTCTTGCCGCTACATATAATTTCTTATCAGGGCAAGGTATCACTTATCTCGCTAAATGGTCTGCATCAGTTGCACGTGTTCATTTTTTTCTTGGCAGTCTTCCATGTAACATATAGTGCTCTAATAATGGCTCTGGGAAGGGCAAAGGTAAGCATAAGGAAACATCATACTCTTTTTATCTTGGATAAATTTCAATAGGTGCCCAAATCTTGAAGAAAAATACTATGAATCTCTTTCATGCAGATCCGAAGGTGGAAGGAATGGGAAAAGGAAACCTCATCTCTACATTATGAATTTTCCTATGGTAATTACATTCATAGTCCGTGCTATTTGACATTTTTGAGATGGAAATTGTGTTGCCATCTAATCACCTGAAGTCTTCTGAAGCCTCTCTATGTCTCTAAGGACAAATGCAGTACCTACTCACTAGTGTGACAACAAACGAGAAATTATTTTCTTGTTGTCTTCTTAATCTGTTCCCAGACTTCTTATGATATAGTATTTTCATCACTCTGAAAAATTCTTACTAGCTCAGCTAGAACTGCCTAATCTGAAATTTTCTGTTAATGCTAGCCAAATGAGCAACCCTGTCTGACCAACAGCCTGTGTCTTTTGATCTGAAATGAATTGAAATTGAAATAAGGTTGATTTGATTGATCTGTATGGATCTCCCAGTAAAGCATAATTTTTTGTCTTTTGATCTGTAGGAGGTAACCACTTTTTTAGTGTGAATGTACCATACACAGTGATAAGTGACAACTGAGAGATCCTCCATGAGAGGGGTTGAACTTTACCTTTGTTGATGATGACCTTGATGAATGGTGAATTTTAAAGTGGTTCCCTTTTCTAAACCCATCTATATCTATCTTAGGTTTTATCCTTCTTATCCCATCAGCCATGAATTCCTTTCCACATACTATCAGCCGAAATAAGACAAAAGTCCTTATCTTCTAGTAGTCCTCCTTTGGTAATTGCATAAGCCACTTGACTGGTACAAAGTATCACTCACAGTGTTGATGTACTTTGTTAGGACATTTATGATATTGCTTCTACATTTTCCTAGCAAAGTAAATCAGCCATCATTTCCCTGGATGAATCTGTGTTTTCCATTTACAGCATTCAAGATATTCTTTTATTGCTCCACTTGAATGCACAAGCCCTTTCTTTCCATTTTAAAGGAGCAAGCTACATTAGCTCGTACTCAACTCACGCGGGAAAGTATTCACTCTTTGCTCTGTGAATGAACACTACCATGTTTTTCAAAGGTCACTTCTGTTGCACTTTGCTTGAAACATTCGAGCAGAGGCATGCTTGCTATTGCTATCCCACAACTCATGTTACGTGGGTAGGAGGAATTAAGATTTTGATATTCTATCTCTGTTGATGCTTCTTTTTCTCTAACAGTTAATGAGAATTTAATCAGGTTATTTTTACTGCATTCAACTGATGCAGATCCTTCAAGATTCAGATTTTCACGTGAGACATCTTTTGTGAGACGACATACAAGTTTTTGGAACAGAATACCAATTTCCCTTTACATCGTAAGAATGTCTTGCTTTACATAGTATTGAAATTCTTCTTGTTCATAATAACTATTTGTGCTTTTCTATGGACCTGGCTTACTAATATGCAATGAATTAACGCAGAAGATTTCTTTTGACTTTCTTTTGATTGAAAACCACATCCTCTACATTTATACTGTTCACAATTTTACATCTGGTTATGTTTGTCACTTGATGCCCAATTTATGCAGGTTAGTTTTTTCAGTCAATTTTTTCAATCTGTTAGGAGAACTGATTACTGGGCCATGCGACATGGCTTCATTACTGTGAGTTTTTTCTAGTAGAAATATGCAGAATACCTTTATATTAGTTCTTATTATGTTTGTTTCAGAACAAAAATATTATTTAGTGCTTACTTTGTTGGTAACTAACATTTTTACAGGTTCATCTATCTCCTGGTAGTAAGTTTAACTTCCAAAAATATATTAAAAGGTCATTGGAGGATGATTTCAAGGTTGTTGTAGGAATCAGGTACAGGAAAATATATTTGTAGTTCTCATGAAGCTGTGTGATTATTATCAGTTTCATTTTAACTAATACACCCTAATTTAGTGCTCGGAATATGGAGAGTAGTTATGCTTGCATTCTTATATTAATTGTTTTCTATTTTTCTGCTACGAGTGCTGAAAGAAACTATCTAACAATTAAATTAGACATGTGAATTTAAAATTGCATTAAAACCTGAAATTATGGGAATGGTACTTCACAAGATAAAGAAAGCAGCCATAAGATTTGTTCAAACTTATAGCTTTTACCATCATGCCTTGTTCTGTATTAAAACTGTACATGCAGTATTCCACTAATAATCCTGGGTGGTTCTTCCCTGCCAATTTTAACATGCTCTTTTATATGGCTGGACAGTCCTGTTTTATGGGCTTCTGCAGTTCTCTTCTTGCTGCTCAATGTTAAGGGTGGGTGACTCTCATAATTTTACATAGAATACTGGTAGTTTATTGTTTTCAGATGTCTATGTATAATATTTGATTTGGCTTAATAATCAACTTTATTTTCAGGGTGGCAGACATTATTCTGGATATCCATCATTCCCCTTATTGTAAGCATTTTATACATCCTCTGACCAGTGTATGTACATCTTGTTCTGTTAATACAAATATCGGATGATTATTTTTGCAGGTGATCTTGGCAGTTGGAACGAAGTTGCAAGCAATCATCACACAGATGGCTATTGAGATCAAAGAGAAGCATTCCGTGATCCAAGGAATTCCTTTGGTGCAGCTACGTGATGATCACTTTTGGTTTGGCCGTCCTCAGTTTGTCTTGCTTCTCATTCATTTTACATTATTTCAGGTAAAATTCCTTTTCTCCTCTTTGTTAACTATTCCTTAAAAGAAAGTTACTGTTCTAATTGGATTACCTTAGAAAATATAAATGAGAGTGCACTTGTGATAATCTGAATAACTGTCAAGGATGTAGTCTAATATTTTGTGCATATGCCACATATGTTCACAATGTAGCTCAAAAGCCATGAGCGACAGTCTAATTAGCACTCAAAAGCCATGAGGTCTTCTAATATCCAAGCGGTTGGCAAAGAACAAAGGAAGTTCATGGTGAGATGCAATTATTATAACTTTACAGCATGGTGGTTGTTGGTGTAAACAACCTGGAGCCGTGGCCTCGGGGCTGACGCAGCTCGGTTCGGGTCCGGACGACGGGGATCTCCCGGGGGTGTTCCTGGAGCCCGCCGAGGTGGTCGGGTGCGATGGTCCGATCGGGACGGGGTCGTCGTTTCCTTCGGGCTGGCACTCCTCGTCCGCGCGTCCGGCGGGGACCTTGGGCTTCGCACCTGCACAAAGGTCGGGTCGGGGTGCTCGGCCCGACCCCTCCGACGATCGAGTTAGAAGATGTGGAGGGTTTCAGATGAAGAAGTATGTTGTGTGTCCCTCTTTTTTTTTCCCTCTCTGATGAACGAGAGGGTATTTATAGGGAAGCTTACTGTTGTTTGATGTGCCCGCCTGCAGGAGGCAGGCTGGTAGCGTCTGACATGGGTGTTGGCGTGGCGTGAAGAACCGAGCCTGAGTAGGCGTTAATGCGCCTCGGCCGGTGTTCCGGTTCGGTTGACCGAGTGCAGTCGCACCGATCGAGGCGTGAGGCGTTGGCTGACGTCAACCGAGTCTTATCATAATTACTATCTTCATCAATGGTCATTGTCTAATTTGACCATTTTATTAATTATAAATTACCAAACCATGTAATATCAGGCATCTCATTCGGTGCCTGTCTGGTATGGAACCAAATTGGTTTGCAAACCAGGGTTTAATTTTTCTCGTCTGCTACAGTAACATTGAGGTTGTCAGAAATTGGTCACAAATTAATAGAACTTGAAAAGACCATTTTGATTAATTTCAGAGATTTTGGTCTTAAGGTAGACCAATTATATTAATAAGCATCATGAACTGAACTGTGCTCATGTATGGTCCAACTCATAAGGTGGATTGCTTATTTCGATATTCAAGTGCTGTAACCTGTCAGCAAAGCCTAATTGAAACATCAGAGTTTAGAATTATAGACTGGGTTGTGGTCATGTACAACAAGAAAGTAAAAGTTGACGAAAAGGTTGATCTACAAGGTATGGTGTCAATCTACGAGGTTGATGAGGAAGATTAAAATGGTAATATTTACTTCACTGTTGGAAAATTCCAATTTTATGCCTCTATAGGATGCTACCGATAATATGTGCAAGTTTCACATAATTATGTAGGATTTCAGTATTGGAGGTGTCCATACAGAATTTAGCAATCCTTTTCTTGAATCTGCATAGACTCATACTTAGATTGAACTCTGACTAAAGAACAGTGTGATGAACTTGATCATATGAGATTGATGTGCATCTGATTCTGTAAGACGCTAGGCCATTCTGCATATCTGAGACATGCATGTTTTGTTGTTTACCTCTTGTTCTTGTAAGATGGTATGCATGTTAATACCCTACATTCTTGTTAAGTTTGAATTTTACTCTTCTTGTTTTGCGAATCCTCATGAAACTAATTCTAGTTAAAAGCTTCTCATGCTAGCTGGCCTTCTTGTACTATTAGCTTTATGCATTTTATTTCTGTCACCTTTTTACTAGACTAGAGTCTGAAGTGTTGCTTACTATCTTCACAGAATGCTTTCCAAATAATGTATTTTCTCTGGATATGGGTAAGCCTTTTCTCTCCTTTGTAGTTCTTTGTCTTTATTATTATATAGCATATTTCTTCAAACATGACTAGCAATGTGTCCTTGGACAGTACGAGTTTGGCCTGAATTCTTGCTTCCATGACAATTTAAAGCTCGTTATTGCCAGAGTATGCCTTGGGTATGTTATTTCTCTTCTTCCTTTTCTTAGATTGCGACTAGTCTGGTATGACCATGTCGCTATAACTTGATGATTATCATGATATTCTATATTCAAATGACAACAATGCTAAAGCCTATCCACAGTGTGACAATTCTGTGATGGTTTGGTTGTTTTGCAGGTAATATCAACTTATATATCTCTTGTTGTTTGTGCAGAATCGGAGTCCTATTTCTGTGTAGTTACATTACACTTCCTCTATATGCTCTTGTGTCTCAAGTAAGGCACTCTGCTTATTCTTTTCCCTTTGTTTCAGATAATATGTGAATGAAGCAGAGATGGCAATAAAGTTTAGCTTCCTACTTGCGTCTGTAAAATGATATATGAATCTCAAGAAAAAACATACTCATACAACAGTGATATTTTCTTAATGACATTATAGATTTATGTTCTGTTTTCATAATTTTCGTGTCAGATGGGGTCGCATATGAAGAAGTCGGTCTTCGACGGGCAGACATCCAAAGCTATCAAGAAGTGGCGGCAGGCCGTGAAGAAAAAGAGCACGAGCAGTTCGACAGGTACTCCATACAGGTCGCTGTCTGCCAGTCCGACGGGAGGCTCAAATCCTTCAACTCTGGACCCAATTCATCAGTTCAATTCTGCTGGGAGCATATCGCTAACTTTCTCTCGGAGGCGGCATTTCTCAGATATAGATGCCGAGGAGGCCGATGCTGAAGTGCCGCCATCAGCGCCAGCCGACAGCAGCACGTCCAGTGCAGCTCCCACTCACCTGCTGATAGGATCAACCGAGCAACGGTTGCATGAGGCGGAAGACGACACCGAAGACTTCTCATTTGTAAGGATTACGAATCCATGACGTCGCTTTGCAATTAGGCGTATTATGTTTGCTTAGAAACTCATTTTAGATGATCGAATGTACAAGTGTACGATCTCTTTCAAACGCAATTAGGCATATTATGTTTGTATGACTCGTTTTAGATCATTGCGGGTAGAGCATAATTTGGTAACATACCCTCTAACAACTACTCACAGTCACGTCAGTGCCAACCAAGAGCATCAAAGTCAACATGACGGACCACGTCAGCACCACGCCCCTCAAGTACGATGTTGCCCTCGCAAAGATCGGGACGACGCCGACCGAGTACGATGCCACCCCGCAAAGATCGGGATGGCGTCGACCGAGTACAACGTCGCCCCATCGGATCGGGACGACCCCGATCAAGTGCGACACTGCTATTCGGCGTCGAGGCACAAAGGACGCCCAATGTCCGCCCGCACGAGAAGTGAGTTTGTCGCTTAAAGGGTCGGCGGCCATAAATGTGTCAGGTATAGTTGGTCCCCAAGCGCAGGGTATAAAAACCCATCGTCGGGCCAGCGCCAAGGGGAGATTTTCCTAGTTTTCACTCAGTTTTAACTAAATCTTCGGAGGGGTCGAGTCAGTAAATCTCTTTCCCGACCCCAACCTGTGTGCAGGAGCCAGACGATAAGAAAGGAGGCAACTATTCAAGGGGGAGCCCCTGCATTCCGAAAGCAAGGTTCGAGCTCGATCTAACCGGATGACGACTTCCACTGCCCGAATATCTACGGGGGCGATCTTATACATCCGGGACAGGACCGAACCGTGCTAACTCCTCAACCACGATGTAAAGGTTCACTAACAATTACATATACAAGTGTCCGATCTCAAATCTTTGAGATGCAATTAGGCATAATACATTTGTACGATCTCCAAATCGATCATGTATTTTTTTTTTTTAAATTAAAGGTAAAAACAAATGCTTTCCTGTTCTCGATTATAGAAAATATTTAAGTGAAAAATAAATAAAATAAAAAATTACCCATTCAGATAACAACGAAAGATCTAACAAAAATAAAAAACTATCGATTCAGATAAAAGCAAGATGTAACGAAGATCCTATCAAGAGAATGTCTCATATCTCTTGGCTTCTTCATATGATTTGAATGTTCGATTAGATTTGGTCGGTAATGGAATCGGAATTTTAGACCTTTTCAAGTCCAACTCAAAAATCAACGAAGAATTCGATTCCCTTTATGCAACAATGTTTGAAAACCTTTCGTCGATAGAGCCCACAGTCGTGTATCAAAAATATCTGCAGACGATTGTGGCCAAGGAAACAAAAGCAAAAAAAGGCATGTGAAAGATCGGAAAGCGGGGGGCGGGGGGCGGCTGCTATCTCCATATGGGCCTACAAACCATTACCGCTATCACCTTCGCTTCCCTCGTCCCCATTCATTCACAAAGTGAACGCAAACACTGACTTTGAGCTGCTCCTCTGTCTCTATCTCTTTTCCGGCCCCTTTTATCCAAAGTTTGGGGCATGCGTTCGACTTAAAAGAGTCAATGAATCCCAGTGCTTCGTTTGAACTGTTGCTTGCGATAAGGCAGCTTCTCGGCCATCCTTGGTGATCCCATGAGCTACTCCACTTCTGTGAAGACCAATCGACTCCTCCTCCTCCGTCCAAACGTCGATATCGTGGGCTTGTGGTGTTTGGCTGGCGTACTTTCCATGTCAGCAGCTCACAAGATATTTCCGCAGAAGTTGGTTCAAGTTAGGTACATGGAAAACTCGGAGGAATCTATGCACCCACCTATCACGCCAATCCAATTCCCTCATCCGAAGTATCCATTTCATAGCGGCCACACCTATCGCCACTCCCAGAATATACAGCATTCAAATCCATGTATCTTAAAAGAAACGCGTCCAAAAGCTCATTGAAAATATCTCGCAAGGGTGATAATGGACTTCACCAAATCATAGATAGGTATGATAAGCCACCTAAGCCAATATACATATATATACCATTTCCAGTGTCTTAATTAATGATGCTTTATCTATCATTTTGGCATGAAGCAAATTGATATCTGGAGTGTCACCATCTTAGCTAAAGCGATTAAGCTAATAGATGTCCACGACAAGGAGAAGCAACTTAAAACGTTGATACCACATAAATAGCAATATATTTACATGTATAGTATCTCATAATATCTTTTAGAAAAGATCTTTCACTTAAATCATGAGTAAGACAAATAAATGTCGACACGAAGAGTCGCTACGTCATCGAGCATGACATGATTGACGTGACAGCGTCGACATCGGATTTCTATTCCATTGTTTGAGAGTTCTGCGCCGCATTAATCCGTGAGGTTAGGCGATTTGCCTTACCGTGCACTTTATGATCTTAGATTACCTGCCACCTTTTGGACTTCACGTAGGTATTCAATCCAAGCCTCTCCAACACACTTCTTGCTTGCCTAAACGACGACAGCATTGTTAGTGTCCGATATTTCTATGATTACCGAGTTATCACTGCCATCGTTTCTATGATTAGGGCAATTTTCAAATATATATATAATATATATTGATATTAATTAAAATAAATATATTAAATTAGTATTAAATTATAAAAAAATAATGCAAAATTAATGACACATTCATAACATTATAATTTCAGCTTAAATAGACCAAAACAATAAATAAAAAATTTAAATTCTAATAGTTTAATTAAATGAAATTGGGTCTTTTAATAGCTAAAAAAAGAAAAATTAATCAATTTGTGTTTCATTACATATTTTCAGTGTTTCATGAAAAAAATAATATTTTTTAAATAATAAACCTCAGTTGTATTATTTTTAATAAAATTATATTATTTTTAAAGCTTTATTCGAAAACAATGTAACTCACATCCCACCTTTTCCAAAAATTCTCAAATTCACAGAAAAACTTGCAGATAACTTACAAAGGCTTAAATGTATTACTTTATTATTAAATCATTATATATTATTTATTTAGTCATTTAAGGTGAAAGTGTAAAATTATACATTTTTATTTTACCCAATTTAAGGTAAATTTATCATAACTTTGGAAAAAAAAACCTCACCTAAATTTTATTATAGAAGATTTTATGAGGTTCTAAGATCACAAAAAAAAAATTTAAAGACCTGAGTTTAACTGTTTTTAAATGGGATCATACTATTTTTGAATGGGGTAAACCCATTCAAAAGTCCTTTTTTTATATCATTAAACCTCATAAAACCTTTTATAATAATATTCAAGTGATTTTTGTTCTAAAATTATGATAAATTCAGCTTAAATCGGATTAAAAAATAAATAAAATTATATTTATCTTAATTATTTGAAAATTTATTATTTAGGCTTTGATAAGTTATTTGTAAGGTTTTCTGAAAACTTGAGAGTTTTTAGAAAAGGTGTAAAAGCAGAGCTAATGATTAAAATTAAAGATAATTTACCCTAATGATTAAGTACTAATTAGCCTCTCAACACAATAAAACTACAATGCCTCTCCCCTATAAAAGCAGATCTACCACACCCAAACTTCCAACTCCCCAAACTATTACTCCCTTTGCTTCCTTCATCTCTCTCTCCATCCGACTCTCTTAGTTGTGACTGTCGAGGCAATGCGTTCTCCAGCGAGGTTCCTCCAGTCCTCCGACCACGCGGAGCCGCCGAGCTCCCTGCTCATCGACTCCGACATCGTCGTCATCCTCGCCGCCCTCCTCTGCGGCCTCATCTCCGTCGTCGGCCTCGCCCTCGTCGCTCGCTGCGCCTGGCACCGCCGCTCTGCCTCCGCCCCGCCCAACAAGGGGCTGAAGAGGAAGGCCGTCCAAGCCCTGCCGACGCTCTCCTTCGACTCCTCCTCATCCAACACCGCCGCCTCCCCCGACGCTGCCAACGGCGGCGTTAAGCTGGTCGACTGCGCCATCTGCCTCGCCGAGTTCGCCGACGGCGACGTGGTCCGCGTCCTGCCGCAGTGCGGCCACGGGTTCCACACCGGGTGCATCGACACGTGGCTCCGGTCCCATTCCTCCTGCCCCTCCTGCCGCCGAATCCTGGTGGTCACCGCTTCGCCGTCTCGGTGCCAGAGCTGCGGCGCCACCCACAAGGCGCCTTATGGTGGCGCCGAAAGCACGTTCTTAGCGTAGAACACAGCCCTAGTCACTGTTTGTTGTAATGTTTCTTAGAATTTAGGTTGGAAGAAGATTCGATTCGTTGTTGATGTTTCTGTATGTATATATTTCTCTTACAAATTGCAAATAGGAAGAAAATGGTGCACATGAGATGAGATCAAAATGGAATCAGATAGCTTGCAATGGGAGAAGAATCTTAGTCGCTTGGAGCTTGGCGATGAATTACCGTTCCTGGCTTTTGCTTTTCTCGGGAAAAGGTGGCAACTTGCTTTGCCAAGGACTTCTTTGGTGGTCCTTTCACATGTATCTTTGAATGGCGCGTGTCACTCCATTTTTCTTCTCCATTCCTCTATATATATATATATATATATATATATATATATATATATATATATATATATATATATATATGGATTTGAAATTACAGTTGGTTTTATACACCTTGACAATGCGTATGGTAATAAAATTCACATATATTGACCTAAATTTCTTTTTTATAAAATTGATGCCGTATCTTTCCACTTATATTTCACTTACCTAATTGGAAGGGTTTGTCCGTCGCCTTCAAAATCAGCATTGATACGACCACTTTTAAGACCAACTTATTCTTTAACTATTGAGATTATTTTTTTATTATTCAATAATAAAACAAATGTTATTCAAATAAAAGAAACTGATTCATAATTAATAATATGTTTAAAAAGATAATTAATATTTTTTTTTTTGCTAATGTAAATCTTATAATTTTCAAGAAAGTCTAACAACTAAAGCTCCCGGCGAGGATCGAACTCGCGACCGCACTACCACTATGCTACGGAAGCGGTTGACAGTAGATTTATAAAATAAATTAATATATAATCATATTTTATTCCAAACATACGGCAAAACGTATCCGTTGATCAATTATGACAAGAGAGGTTCAACATCATCATGAAAGCATAATGAGTTGAAATAATTTGGGTAATTGAAGATAAATTCATATTGATGGAAGTGGTTCTATAGGAAATTTGGAATACATCCTCTTTCTTTCTTCATTACTTCTAAAGATAGAAACTGCTAAAAATTTGGCCTCCCCGATTGACTCACCATGGAAAAGCCTGGAGTTTTAGCCAGGCAATAATAATGAAGGATGGCAAGTACAATTAAGACAAGGATGTAAACTAGCATATTTTGATGGTAGGCCTTATAAGGCTTGCAACCCTAATTATGGGGAAAAACTTTTCTTAGAGGCGTTATTTGGGCAATAATACAAGTGTTTGCCGCAACATTAACAAGCAAGCAAAAAGGCCTGCTTGTTCTATGCCGAACTTATCAGTGGGAATCATATAGCATCATTCTTGTACAGCTCACATTGGGTAATAATCCCATACGCAGTGCTCATCAAACACAAACCGAATAGAAAGTATCACCGACCAATTTCGTGCAATCGAATTCACCACTCGGGAATCGCAGATGAAGCATCTCATAAGGGAGCACAGAGAACAACCTCAACATGGGCAAGAACAAGATCAAGTGGCACTAAATTAGCTTGAATTAGACGAAAGTAAGTACACGTTAGTGACGAACAGCCAGGACATGGCTTTGTCATTCACATAGAAGGTAGAACAAAGATGGGGAAAGAAGACAAAGATAACATAGCAAGACTTGCTTCCAGTTTTCCTCATTCATCGTCTTCCTCTTCCTGTTGTTCAAAACCGTACCAACAAGGATTAGCAAATTCTCCCATGGCAACTAAGAAATCTAAAAACTAATTTTCCGATAACTACAAACCTCCTCGCTTCCCTCTTCTTCCTCGTCGTCATCGTTCACCTCAGACTTGGACTTGTCGGACTCATCTTCATCCGCAGCAGCGTGACTTCCTCCCCCAGACTATTTGATCAGACAACAGAAAAGAAGCGAATTTACACAACTGATATCTGAAATGTTTAAAGCAATGGAGAAACAAAGAAACAGTTCGAGAGTAATACCTGATTCTTATTGTATGCAGCTATTTTCTTGGTGTACTCTGTCTTGAACTTGGCTGCCTTGGCCACATAAGGAGCCTTCTCCTGGAATCAAGCATGTATCTTTGTTTAGTTCAAAACAGGATCATCGAACCAATTAGGGAAAGGAAAATTGATGCAAATACTTACAGCTTCCGACAAGGATTTCCACTTGTCTCCACCGGCTTTACCCACCTAATTAGATCAAACTAGCTGCAATTATTTTGTTATACAAAAAAAGATGCAACTTTGAGCGATCAAACAAACTGCGATTTTTATCCTTTACAAAAAAAAAAAAGACAAAATTGAGAGCAGATGGATCCGCAGTAGAGAGGATGAGGAATCTTACCACAGAGACCGATTTGTTATTTGGATTCTTTTCCTTGAATGACTTCCTGAATTCTTCCCTGTCAATCCAAACAGGCGAAGTTACATAAGCCGAGAAATCAAGGAAAGAAAAAATACAGATCTAGAATCAGCTTAAGGACACGAAAGAAGGAGCAAGCAACCGAGCAGAGATCTCACATGAAGACGAAGAAGGCGCTGGGAGGCCTCTTGGGCTTGTTCGGATCCTTGTCCGCCTTTGTCTTCCTCGGCTTCTTACTCGCCCTCTCCGGTCCCTTCTTCACCGACAGCCTTGAAAAATTACCCCCAAAAAAAGGGAAAATAAACCACCATCAGATCCCAAGCCCTAACTATCAAAATACCGATCGATCAACCAAGCAAACCAAAAAGAAGAGCAGATCCTCACTTGGTGTCGGCCTTCTTGGGGGCATCGACCTTCGATTTTCCCCGTTTCATGGCGAGATCTGCAGCAAAAAAACGTCAGATCCGGCGGAAAACGCCCAAAAAAATCCCAAAAAATCGATCAAAAAGCAGAATAATAGAACGAAATGGGGAAAATTTTACCTTGAAATTGGGCTTCTTCGCTGGGGGCAGCGCAAAGGAGGAGAAGCGGTCAGGTCATGGGAGGAAGAGGAAGGCGAGGGGGGAGGGATAAGAAGGGCGGAGAGTGGTGGGGGTATGAAGAGCCGTGGAAGAAGAGAAATTAGAATCCAACGGCTCGAGATGGTCGTCGAAACGAGGGCAGAAGGGAGGCTGGGAGCGGGGCTTTTGTTATTCAACACGTCAGCAATCCGAGTGATCGCTTCCCATTGGCTCCCATGATGCTTTACCTCGATCTCTCCTGAGGATCGAGTACATCGCACAGAATTCCGGACCGCAAACTTCACCCAATCACAGATAACAACCAGCGGGGCCAGTATTTGAAAATATGGGCCCCAAAAATTGCTAAAGCCTAAAAATTGGTCGAGCTCACGTGTGTTCTTCTGTTTGCTGTCTTTCTACTTTTTTTCGTTTTCTGTGGGTGCTTTCGTGCCCGTTGTTAGCCGCACCAATAGCGTTGTGAACGATGAGTTGGCGGGGGCCAGCCGACGCGCCTGAGAGAACCTACCGTTGGATTCGCATCAACGCGGTTAGTACAGAGAGATGGGCATCTTCGACCACAGGATTATTGATCACGTGCAAGGAAATTGCTGAGTCAGAAGAGATAGATATCGGCATTACCAAAGGTGCTTTTGTACTATGCATAGAATACACAGTACCTTACCCGTTTTATAACTAGCTATATCGTTGTGGGTCCCAGTGAAAAAGTCCGAACGGAAGGCCGGTGACAGAGACGAGCTGCGGGGAAACACGTAAGAAAGTAAAGCTCTTCATCCCCCGACTTTAATTCGCGTTGTTCAGGGCGACCGATCGTCGGCTGGCGGGGACCACCAACCGAGAGGTGGATGGTGGAGACTCGCGTGAAGTTGTTCCGTTGACGCAGCATATCGCATACATATTAAATCAAAGATTCTTTAAGATCATCACATTGCCTACGGATGCCACCGTAATAATAAGAATAATAATAATAGATTATATTTGAGATATTTTTCATAAAATTAAAAATAAAAATTATTATTATTATTATTATTTTCTTCTTCTTCTTCAATCCATTATTTCGGTTGTCTTCTTAGCGATAATTTATCTAAGATAAACAATTAATAAATTTGGATTTAAGTGTCATACGATTTGATTCTCGATGACGATAAAATATTACAATTCGTCTCAAATAGTTGAGACCTTAAGATTATCGTTGTACAATCGATGCTTATCGACCCAACTCTTTCTTATAATTCATGGAAAAGATCAATCAGTTACATCATATAATCAAATAAAAAAAAAGGATCATATCATCATAACCATGTATACTGAGAACAATGACAGCATCTCTCATGCACTTTCATATTCCATGATATTTCTTTCAAAAGGTAACTTTTAGGTTCTTGTCGCGTAGCCTAAACAAAATTGTAAGAGAATATTCTTCCTCCGCTAAACTTTATTTACTTTTGTGATAACTTTTGTCCTCTTATTCTTTTCGGAAACCTAATTTTAATACACAAAGTGGTGGTGTTTGTCAAATTGCTATAGTTTTTCTATTCGAAAGGACATTGCCAACGATGCCAAAAGTCTGGTACTATTAGCAAGTTCTGTGCTGCAAGGAATATATATATATATATATATATATATATATATATATATATATATAGGAAATATTTTACCTACATATAGTTGGTGATATTTAATTAAAACTCTAATAAAAAGAAAAAGAGGCTTTGGCGTTATAGAGGGTACATCTAGTAAGCTTCGTATTAGCATAGAATTAAATTAAGAATCTGTCTTTATTTTTTATATTGATAATGGATAAGTTTACTGGTTATTTATATGATAGACCTATGTAGTGTATATTATTTGTTGGTAATATTATCTTAATTGATAAGAATTTAAGTGAAATTAATTATAAACATGAGTTACGAAGGTAATTCTTATAAACTAAAGATTTTTAGTTAAGTAGAACTAAAAATAGATAAGTGAATATAGTTGAGTTGGATTATTAAGAAGTTTTCTTAACTAAAAGCTTGAAAATCTTAGATCAATTATTTAATAAGATAGAGAGATCAATAAAGATATTGTTCGTAGAGTAGAAACAAGATAGTTAAAAAGGTGAGTGACTTCATGAGTCTTGTGTGATCATTGGATAACTTTGAGATTAAAAGAAAAAAAAATTATAAGATAGTCACGAGACTAATAATGATTTATGGATCTAAGTATTATTAGATAACTTAAAAATAAAATATATAAAAAAAATTATTTACTAAAATAATAATATTACGATGGATGTATAAAGTTACTTGGAAAGATAGGAATAATACTAATTTTAATTGTGAACAACTAGTTATAAAAAAAAATATATGAGAAAAAAATATTTAAGATGGAATATACATATACTTAAAAAATCTCCGGATGCGATACTCAAAACAATTCATGTTAGTGGTACGAGAAAAAAAACAAAAAAAATACCTAAAAAGATTTTAATAAATTTTTTTAAATATTTTAAATTTAATTAAGTGTATGACTTTTAAATTAAAAACCTATATAATTTGATAAGGTATATTTTGGGTCCTAACCATGTCATAACCACATCATCAGCCATGTCACCACCGATGCCATGCCACGCTACAGCCAAGTCGGCAAGAGGAGCACCCCCATGCGCCGAGCCAGAATCCGTACCAAGGCATTGCTCGGTACGTCCCGTCCCGGAAAGCCCGGGATGACGCCATATTGTCACGGACAAACTTCTAAACAAGATGTTTGATGTAATGCTTATGAATGTCCGTGTCTTTTGGCATGTTCATGCCGTGTACATCATGTAGAGGGGCGGTCGAAGGCTTAATAGTCCCATTTTAGTTAGGTTGGTGGCCTCTTTAGGCTTGTAAATAAAGGTTGTGTCATGTGGACACGTGCGAGAGATACTCGGTCTGTAATGGATCATTTTACCCTTTGTTGTGCCACTGTTCAGAGCTTGTAAAGTCTGTTTGTAATTTGCATTGTCTATGAAGTGTTTTTCAGAGATGTTTGCTTGTGGATCTCGATTGAGGCGTTCTCTCTAACCCGTTCTCTCTTTTGTTGGTCCTAAGGGACAATGGGAGGCTCGGGGAGGCTGACCTTTGTAGACGGACACGCAAAGGTGCCGCACGACTTAGGCAAAACCAGCTAAGTCTGTGACAGATGGTATCAGAGCGGGACAAGCACTCATAGAAACACTTAGCATGCAAACGTGGGGGACCTAGCGGGGCTGCGTTGAGGGCAGTCAACACACGCACGATCGTTTGGGGGAAAACGGGCATGGAGATGTAGGGGAAAAGGAGTCGCTCGAAGGAGCGGGCATTTGACATTGGCATTCAGAGGAATGGCCAACCCTTCGCGCAAGAGCCACCACGAGAACAGGCAAGCTTGGAAGAATGCGGAGCGCACAAAGGTTGGGGTGGTTGAGTTTGAGCTACGGCTCAATGTTGACAACTATACTTGATGGTGCTCAAGGCAAGCGAGGCGCTTGGTAAATGATGAGACCATGCAAGGTGGAATGAGTTGCTCAACGACCAAAAGAGTTATGCAAAGCTCACAGAGGTGAGGGGAATTGCTAATTTGAAGAATTTGGTACTCATGCATGGGCTTGTATGCGGACGATAGAATGTTTGTGGCCATCCCAAGGCGACCAAAACTCGGCGCCATGGAGCATTGAAACTTTCTCTTCGGCATGTGAAGGATACGTCCGTAGGAGGCTGAAGTGTGCAACGAGTTCAGCATGTTGCTAGGCCTTGAGTGGTGCAGCGGGGGCTGTATTGACGTGGAGTCGCAATCTAGCAAGTGCGTTTGCAAGCGGCAGAACAATGCACAGTTTGTTCAGCAAATCGGAGTAGTCCAAGGGGATTGTGGTCTTCGAAACGAAGAGAGATGTTGCTCCAATAGGACGGTTATCCAGGAGGGATAAGTCCTGGCTCTCCAGAGGGAGAATCATGTGAGACGGACCTCACATGTTGAGGAGTACCTCAATAAACAACGACTCCACGAAGCCCAATGGACTGAGCAAGTGGCGAGGAGTCATCGCATGATCTCGCTTGAGAGAATGCATTGGTGGATGCATTGCAAGATCAAGTGGGAGAGCGATTCAAAGCAACTTAAATGAAGGCACACTTGGAGTCGATATGGAGATCGGACTCAAGGGAGGGCTGACCCGTGGAATGGTGGGAGCGAGGGCCACCATCGACTCAATGCAAAAAAACGAGCGGAACAACTTGGGTGTAACTTGGCGAAGTACCCAAGCCGTATGAAGGGAGCCATCATAGAAGTTGGAACATGGAGCAGAGGCGCAGTGCTTTCCTTAGACATAGATCAAGGACATGAACTCTTGCAGAGGCAAGAGTAGGATCATGTTGTTCCATGGGTCATTCATCTATCAGAGAGGACTCATCTTGCATGGTGCCAAAGATAAAGGGAGCTTCTGGGCACATGCACCTTATCTCGGAGGAGCATTTGATGGAGGAACTAAGGCGACTCAATTTGCGGAGGCAAAGTTGGGTTCAGAAGGCCTTAGCACGGGGCAAGAGGACGTAGAGGCGGGTACTCTTGAAGAATATGCCACAGTGTTGTCATTCAAGTTGCCATGAAGGAAGCGGTGCGCAGCGGAGATTGTACTGGTAGGGGGCAGAGGCCCAGGATCCAGACAATGGTGCACAAATTACAGTGAAGTCGGTGGACTTCGGGAGCTACTAGGCGATGGACTGTCCTAGAGCGGTGCTTCATCAAGGTGTGACCCAAGAGTGGGTGGATGAAGGTCAATTGCCAAAGGAGCGAACAAAATCGAAGGTGGAGGAGACCCTGCGATGTATTGGCAGAGGCCACACATGGAGGGTTCACAATTCGAGTTTATTCCACAAGGATCAGAATGCAATGGAGATGTCACCAGGAGGTGACATGGTGCAGCGGATCGTGGTGGAACAGTTCGTGGCAATGCGATACACACGAAGTGAGTCCCGGGAGGGACTATATCATATGGAGGTATGATCGGGAGCTACTGGAAGCTCCACTTCGGTGAACAACACGACGGTAAGAATGGCTATGGATTCAAGGAGTGAAGGCCATGGTACCGCAGAGGCGGGTCTTCCGTGCGTGCATCGAATTTTGCATCGGATGAAAACCTTGGTCATCAGCATATGGGGGCTGAGTTCCACTAAGGGAAAAGTTCGAATGCAAGTCCCAGTGAGTCCCATGGGAGGGACTTGATCATACAGAGGTATGGTTGAAGCAGCTGGAGAGTTGGACTGCTCTAGAGCTCATATTTTCTTAAGGGAGCCCGGCAAGTCAGAGGACAAGGCTGAGTAAGCGAACGTTGCTACCAAGGAAGCTAAGGAGAACAGAATCGGTGCAAACCCTACAACGTGATGGTAGAGGCCATGCATGGGAGTTGCAGTCTATCTTTCCATCTACCAAACGGACTGCTTAGAGAACACAGAGGTGTTGAAGCAGGGGGTCGAAAGGGGCGAGGAAGCGACGACGAGTCCAGAGGGACTTAGCTACCCAAAATCAAGCATCAGTTAGAATGGAGGTGGACTCGAAGGAGTGCCACAGAGGCATATCTACTGATCGTGAAGAAAAGGGATGTAGATGCGTGGCGAAGGATAGTAGGGCCATGGGCATGGCAGCGCCATGGTACCGTAGAGGCGGAACTTCCGTGAAAGTCATTGATCCCTTGCTCTCATGGAGGGAGAGTGCTTGGTCGTGAAAGGGGCCGAGGAGGTGGAGAATGCAGAGGCAATCTCTAAGTACCGAGACAAGGCTGAAGAACAGAGGCCGAAGAACTTCGTAAGACCGGTGTCAATGTACTTCTCATCAAGATAACCGAAAGTGGAGGACTTCGGGTCATGCAAGAGTGCATAACCAAGGAACGAAGCAGGCAGTACGTTGTGCTGTACCTTTGCTACTCAGGGGAGTAGGCGGCAGGGTTGATGGAGAAGACGGTACAATCCTAGAGGCGACCAAACCTATGAGAGAATTACTCCAAGTTGGGGTGAAAACTTCCTGCATTCCAGAAGTTCGAGGGCATTGAGAAGGTAAATCACAGTAACTAACTCAACGCAAGGAGTGCAAACACTTCAAGTGCTTCAGAAGTGTGAGCAAAGAGCAGGCGAAGGCTAGTAACCAGCTCGATGCATGGAGTACATCCTCGAGGAGGCGGGCGAAGTCAAGTAACCTTTGTCTTCTCAACTCTTAAGAGAATGGGCGAAACCGAGTACCCCAATTCTCTTATCTATCCAGCAGAGGAGCTCTGCATAAGTTCAAAGACCCTTCGAAGATAATGGAAGACAATAGTTGTCAAATCCTCACCAACGGTGATCAGTGCAACTGAGAGTAGATTGTCCGCTTCATTTCCCAACGAAATGCCAATCGAAAGCGGAAGTGATGCGAACCTACTTGGATGCGACAACTAAGTGAAAGAAGAGTCAATGAACAAATTTTGTGGAGGAAGGACCCAAAACTTCAGAAGTTTGCGAGACGATGCTCGTTAAAGCTCCAACAAGCATCCACCCAGTTCAAGCAGCATGAGAAATTTGAGTGACTGGCGCAGTAAGGATGGTCTTTTCCTTTATCTGGGGGATCCGCAGGAATCAACAAGGATCAACACAACTCAGCCAACCCCACACCAGAGTCAGAGTCATTGGTGAGTTGAAGCAGCATGGCGGATCAAAGGTTCGACTACTCAAAAGCAGCAGCGGAGAGCAGCTAGGAGCCAAGAGGCGCATTGTAGCTGGAGCAGAAGATTGAAGACTCAGCAAAGGCGAGGAGTTGCAGTGTCGACAAAGGCTTCAACGAGGACGTCGAAGGAATAAGTGGGGGAGAATGTCACAGACAAACTTCTAAACAAGATGTTTGATGTAATGCTTATGAATGTCCGTGTCTTTTGGTATGTTCATGCCTTGTACATCATGTAGAGGGACGACCGAAGGCTTAATAGTCTCATTTTAGTTAGGTTGGTGGCCTCTTTAGGCTTGTAAATAAAGGTTGTGTCATGTGGACACGTGCGAGAGATACTCGATCTGTAATGGACCATTTTACCCTTTGTTGTGCCACTGTTCAGAGCTTGTAAAGTCTGTTTGTAATTTGGATTGTCTATGAAGTATTTTTCAGAGATGTTTGCTTGTGGATCCTGATTGAGGCGTTCTCTCTAACCCATTCTCTCTTTTGTTGGTCCTAAGGGACAATGGGAGGCTTCATGGAGGCTGACCTTTGTGGACGGACACGCAAATGTGCTGCACAACTTAGGCAAAACCAGCTAAGCCCGTGACAACATGACGCTGTTCTGTGCGCTACGGGATGGCGAACACACAAAGGTACTATCTCACCTCTCGAGGATCGGTCACCACGCTAAACCCGTGTACAACCGACCCTCATACAGTAGTATAAAAATCTCTGGCCGGCATCCGACCCAAGGAGGAGGCAAAAGAGAGAGAGAGAGAGAGAGAGAGAGAGAGAGAACCATCCCGATCGAAAAAGCTTACCACCGACTTGCTCATCGGAGGGGTCATGGTCGGAAAACACCCGATGGGGGCCTTCTGTGCAGGAAAGCGGATCTCCCCAAGGCGAGACCATCCCGATCGAAAGAGGTGCTTTCAACATTCTGACGCCAGCACCCCATTTGAAGGGCACGACCGACCTCGGCAATTAGCCCACTCGACTAAAGACTCCCGACATTAACCCGTGAACCAGGCCGTGCTGACTTATCAGCTATGGCCCATCAATTCATCAAAATTTTTTGTGCTAGAAGGAGGGCTATGTCACAGGAGCATCTCACAGGGGCTCTCCTAGAGGGAAAACCACCGGCCAACCACCTTTCAATTGGGCCCGGAGATCAGCCCCTCCCCATCCTCCGAGACGAGGGGGATCCCAGCCTCGATGCCATATCGGTACTGGCACCTATTCAATGATCCAGGGTTGTCGCTCCTCGGAGTTACCATAGGACCCTCGGTTGTGTCGCCTGAGACGTTTCTCTGTTGAATCTCGGATTTTGATGATGAAACTAATTGATTGTGTTTAAATGTTTGACTACATTTTGAGTGATACAGGTCTACTCGATCAGGATTAGACAATTAACGCAGGAGGAATTGACGTTGCGTCGGAGGAGATCACGTCAGGATATTGGATGGCAGAAGGCTTCGGGCGTCGGGCATCGGGCCAAGGAGAGCGAAATTGCGCCAAGGATATCGGGGTTGCGGAGGTCAACCGCCGATTGGGCAACAAGCTGCAAGAGAGGACGATGCACCGAAGAATCGGATGAAGCGCCAACCAATGACGTGCCGGGCAACAGAATGTCAATTTGCGTTATAATAATTGTCTAGATCGGAGTAGAGTGTTTGCTTGTGTGTGCAGGATTAACTACGATAATCAGAAAACATAAAGCAAGGATACCGGAGTCGAGTTTGATAGACGTTTAAGAGACCGGAGAATCATCGGAGATGCTGCCGGAACCGTCCGAGAAGAAATCGGGAACGTGTTGGAAGTTCGCCGAAGAAATCGTCGGAGGCTCGCGGAGATCACCAAGAAGGCTCGGCTACTCGTTAAAGTCATCATAAAGATTGGGAGCTTGCAGGGAGTCCGTCGGAAGAGTTCGTCGGAAAAGCTCGCCGGAACAAGACTCGACGTTCGCGGTTAAAAAACTTGCTTAGGATGTTTTTTTTATGTAGTTCACCTGTAATTAGGATTAGGATTAAGAGATAATCCTATATCCTGGTTAGGGGCCAACTGGGGCCAAAATCAGATTTGGTTTGGGCGAAAAATAAGCCAAACCAATGAATCGGAAAGTCAGGCGGTGGAACCGCCTGGCTGGGCGGTGGCACCGCCCAGCACCCGAGTGCTGGGCGGTGACACCTCCTTGGCTGGGCGGTGGCACCGCCCAGCACCCGAACGCTGGGCGGTGGCACCGCCTGGCTGGGCGGTGGAACCGCCAGCACCGGGAACCCTAAGAGAATTCAAATTTTGGAGCCCAAAATTTGAATCCTCTTGAGGCCTATAAATACCCCTCAAATCTCAGCTGAGGTTACAACTTTTGAGAAGCATTTTGATTGAGAGAAAAGTCTTAGAAAGTCTTAGCAAGCCTTGTTTTCAATTTGCTAGAGAGTTCTCCTCCTTCTTTCTTATTGAAAATTTGTAAGAGGTTGAGCTGCTTGTAAAAGGTTGTAAGAGGGGTGTTTACCCTTCCATTTTCAAGAGACTTGCTAGTGGAAGGTGGGAGCCTCATCGAAGAGGGGCCTCGCAAGTGGAGTAGGTCATTTGACCGAACCACTCTAAAAATCGGCGTAATCTCTGGTTTGCTTTTTAATATTGTCATTTACATTACTGCAAATCTTCTTACTGCTTTAGTTCCTTATTACTCTTGCTGCAATACGCCTTCAAGTTAAATTTCTCAAGCTTCGTTCTTAACGTACGAAAGATTTTATTAAAATCGAAGTTTTAATCCGCTGCACTAATTCACCCCCCCCTCTTAGTGCCGCTCCGATCCTAACAATTGGTATCAGAGCCACGGTTTTCTACTTTGGTTTAACACCCAAATAGAAATGGCTCTTTATGGCTTTCAAGAGGGTCACTCTCTCATTCGTCCTCCCTTTTTCAATGGGACGGACTACACTTGTTGGAAAACTCGAATGAGAGTTTTCTTACTTTCTTTGGATTTGAATTTATGGGACATAGTCGAAAATGGATTTGAAATGTCTTCTCTCCCAATGAACCATTGGAATGATTTGGAGAAGAAGATGTTTTCTTTAAATGCAAAGGCTATGAATGCCTTATATTGTGCACTTGACAAAAGTGAATTTAATCGCGTTTCGATGTGTGACTCGGCTTTTGATATTTGGAGAACTCTAGAGGTCACTCATGAAGGCACTAGCCGAGTGAAAGAGTCCAAAATCAATATTCTTGTGCATTCTTATGAACTTTTCCGGATGAAACCAAGTGAGTCCATCGGAGACATGTACACCCGGTTCACGGATGTCATCAATGGACTCAAAGCTCTTGGTAAAAGTTTTTCTAATTTTGAACTAGTCACTAAAATCTTAAGATCCCTTCCAAAAAGTTGGGATCCAAAAGTTACGGCCATTCAAGAGGCCAAGGACCTTAAAACATTCCCTCTCGAAGAACTTATTGGGTCTCTAATGACCTACGAAATGAACAATGTGGCAAAAAAGAAACTCGAGAACAACCTTCCAAATGATAGGAAGGATTTGGGACATAGAACACATGAATACCACTCGAGCATAAGCTCAAGTGATGGTGAACTTAAACTACAAATGAAACAAAAATTAAAAAGCAAAAAGAATGGAACTACTTGCTTTGAACGCAAGAAGAACAAAAGTTGGGATGAATTGAGCTCTTCCGAAGACGAGGAGAAAATCAAGAAAGGCGAGGTGGCAAACTATGCCTCACCCTCTTTCAACAATGAGGTAATCAAAATCCCACTAATTCATTTCGAAATTACATAATACTTTCTTGAGTTATTTTTAATTTAGTTTAGGATTAATTTTCTTGAAAATTGCTTGTGTTATGTTAATGCAATAAAATGTTAGATATAAATATAATGCTTATACACCTAGTAAGATTAATCTTATATATGTGCTTGAGAAGCAAGAATTTGTACTTTGACGATTTCCATATTGATTTTCAATGTCGATGCATGACTTTTGAATGGAAGGTTTTATGATTTTTTTTTATGAACCTTATCTTTGGTTTTCAAACATGATGTATAGTTTTGACATAAGAACAAAAATTTGAAGCATGCTAATATAAAGTCAATCATATAAAGTAAAACTAAAGAAATTTTAAATATCTATAAGAATCATTCAAAATTATGTTCAATAAAACCTTACTTGATGTTGTAATGAAACTATTGAAAGTTTTGATGCTATGATTTGATGATTTTATGCATGAGATTGTAAAGTTATACATGATGATTTTTTGGTCTTGATGGTTTTTATGACAAAATTCATTTTTCGATCCTAAATGTTGATGCACATTTTTATCTAGCATAAATGACATGAATTTAAATAACTAAAAAGAGAAAAGCATTGTTCTTGAAAATTATTTTTCTCTATCTTGTTGATTTATATGAATCCCTTGAAAATGATTTTGGTTTGATGATTTGAATTACAAATGAGTTATATCAAAATCATGATATTGATTTGACTTGAAGTAATGAGTTGAAATCTTTTTTTTTGGAATTATGTGTTGCACTTTTTTATCTTGATGATCTTTGATTTTTTTTTTGTTTTAAAACGATGATGCATGGATTTGAAAGAAAAGGAGATGCATGCATGGAATCAATCAATAAGTTGAAACAAAAGGAGGAAAGATTTTTTATTGAAAATTTTCTTTTTCTCTATCTTATTGATTTATACCTAAGAGACCAATAAAATTATTTATGTCATTTTGAATCTCTTGAAAGAAATGTTGAGATTTTGATGATTTAGACGATTTGAATTTGAATGAGTTTTATCTAAAATCATGATCTTGATTCCGTGATATTTACAAATTAAGATTTATTATGAATCAAGATTTTTCATTAATCGATCTCCTAAGATTTTCTTTTGATTATTAATGAGTAGGTTTTTCAAAAAGAAATCATGTCTTCTGGTATTCACATGTTCTAATCCTTCATGATAAAATTTTTCTGTAATTCCTTATATTCATGAAATGTTTATCTCATCACCAATTATTTTCTTCTTGATATTCCTTATTTGGTGATATAAAATCATGCATGAAATACTCTTGAGATTATTTTGATGCATACAAATGAAAAGTTATGATCATGCATGGTAGGATGCAATTTGACAAATTAATACCATTATGATTTGAAATATTTATAATTTGGAATGATGCATGCAATACTTATGCCTTTTATTATGATAATATATGTGATGTATTGCATATGATGTGAATCATGAATGCTTTAAATGATAAATGTCTTGATATCATGATTGATGATTTTGTTCTATGCATAAAATTTTTAAAATTATGCATAATGAATCTTGTAATTTACAGATTATCGATTTTCTTTTTACCATAATGAAAGTGCCTTATTGATCCTTGTCATAATAAATCTAGCACTTTCGGTTTTAAACATGATACATGTTTTTATTTGACATAAAAAAAAAAGGGAGGCATGCTTGAATGAAATAAATCACATGAATTGAAGTAACTAAAAGAGAAGAACATTTTTCTTCTTGAAAATTATTTTTTCTATATTATTGATTTTGATGAATCTATTTGTATTATTTTTATGAATCTCATAGATTATGAAAATGATTTGAATTTAATGGATTTTATTGAAATCATGATCTTGATTTCTCACAATTTTCTATTGAATGAATCAAGTTTGTTTTCTATTTAAAAGGATATTTATCAAAATTTTCATGGTCTTTTAGTATTCATGATATTGATAATTATATTTTGAAACTCTATGTAAATCAAGATTCTTCATCATGATTCTCTCGTTTTATAAAAGAGGAGATGTTCTATGTGAATCATAAGATTTTATATGCATGAATTGAGATTCTTTTTGCTATTAACTAGCAAGAAACTTGTTTTTGTAAACCATGACATGCTACTTGACATCTTGATAATTTATAACTTGAGTTTTCTTTTTGAATCAAGATTGTTTCCTATCATGTTTTCTATCTACAAAAGAAGAAATTTGTCAAAAATGTTATATGTCTTTTGACATTCATTTTTCATCTTTATTATTTACCCTTATCATGATTTGAATATTATAGTAAAGAGAAATGAATTACATGATTGTATTGTTATTCCCTTCTATTTGACACTGACAAAGGGGGAGCAAAACTTGCTAGATAGCAAATTTGCTAGCTTGCACAATTTGAAAAGAGGCAAAATAGTCCATCTTGCACATCTCAAAAGATGTAAAATTTTGCTAACTTTTTATGTGCAAAAGTTGATAGCTTGTATACTATAAATTTGCATACCAAAAATACAATCTTGTTTATCTCAAGATGCAAAACACACTAACTTGCACTTTGCAACGGAAGCAAAATTGCTAGCTCAAACATTGCAAAGGAAGCAAAAATTTGCTAGCTTACAATTTGCATATTTCAAGAAGCAAGAGTTGCTTTCTTGAACATCTCAATATTGCTAGCTTGCATGATGTAGAACTTGCTATCTTGAACATTACCAAAAGTGCTATCTTATATGCTGTAAAACTTGTATATCTAAAACTTGATAGCTTGAATGTCCCAAGCATGATGCATTACTTGCTAAATTTTCTATCTTCAAAATTGCATGATGATAAAAATTTAATATTATGTTTTTCATGCAATGGTTTGAACCCATATAATAAACACATAAGAGTAGCTACTTCTCCTTTTTGTTGATGACATAGGGGGAGAAGTATATTGATGACTTCATGCATTGAATTAAATATTTTATATATTTGCATGATAGTTTAAATGTTTTTCATAACATGTGATGAATGTTACTTGGATTTGGGATAATCCAAGTGTTCTATCAATGGCATATTGATAGGGGGAGTTTAGTTAAACTCCGGGGAGTTAAGGTTAACTCCGTTAGTCATCAATTAGTTGTCATCATCAAAAAGGGGGAGATTGTTGAATCTCGGATTTTGATGATGAAACTAATTGATTGTGTTTAAATGTTTGACTACATTTTGAGTGATACAGGTCTACTCGATCAGGATTAGACAATTAACGCAGGAGGAATTGACGTTGCGTCGGAGGAGATCACGTCAGGATATTGGATGGCAGAAGGCTTCGGGCGTCGGGCATCGGGCCAAGGAGAGCGAAATTGCGCCAAGGATATCGGGGTTGCGGAGGTCAACCGCCGATTGGGCAACAAGCTGCAAGAGAGGACGATGCACCGAAGAATCGGATGAAGCGCCAACCAATGACGTGCCGGGCAACAGAATGTCAATTTGCGTTATAATAATTGTCTAGATCGGAGTAGAGTGTTTGCTTGTGTGTGCAGGATTAACTACGATAATCAGAAAACATAAAGCAAGGATACCGGAGTCGAGTTTGATAGACGTTTAAGAGACCGGAGAATCATCGGAGATGCTGCCGGAACCGTCCGAGAAGAAATCGGGAACGTGTTGGAAGTTCGCCGAAGAAATCGTCGGAGGCTCGCGGAGATCACCAAGAAGGCTCGGCTACTCGTTAAAGTCATCATAAAGATTGGGAGCTTGCAGGGAGTCCGTCGGAAGAGTTCGTCGGAAAAGCTCGCCGGAACAAGACTCGACGTTCGCGGTTAAAAAACTTGCTTAGGATGTTTTTTTTATGTAGTTCACCTGTAATTAGGATTAGGATTAAGAGATAATCCTATATCCTGGTTAGGGGCCAACTGGGGCCAAAATCAGATTTGGTTTGGGCGAAAAATAAGCCAAACCAATGAATCGGAAAGTCAGGCGGTGGAACCGCCTGGCTGGGCGGTGGCACCGCCCAGCACCCGAGTGCTGGGCGGTGACACCTCCTTGGCTGGGCGGTGGCACCGCCCAGCACCCGAACGCTGGGCGGTGGCACCGCCTGGCTGGGCGGTGGAACCGCCAGCACCGGGAACCCTAAGAGAATTCAAATTTTGGAGCCCAAAATTTGAATCCTCTTGAGGCCTATAAATACCCCTCAAATCTCAGCTGAGGTTACAACTTTTGAGAAGCATTTTGATTGAGAGAAAAGTCTTAGAAAGTCTTAGCAAGCCTTGTTTTCAATTTGCTAGAGAGTTCTCCTCCTTCTTTCTTATTGAAAATTTGTAAGAGGTTGAGCTGCTTGTAAAAGGTTGTAAGAGGGGTGTTTACCCTTCCATTTTCAAGAGACTTGCTAGTGGAAGGTGGGAGCCTCATCGAAGAGGGGCCTCGCAAGTGGAGTAGGTCATTTGACCGAACCACTCTAAAAATCGGCGTAATCTCTGGTTTGCTTTTTAATATTGTCATTTACATTACTGCAAATCTTCTTACTGCTTTAGTTCCTTATTACTCTTGCTGCAATACGCCTTCAAGTTAAATTTCTCAAGCTTCGTTCTTAACGTACGAAAGATTTTATTAAAATCGAAGTTTTAATCCGCTGCACTAATTCACCCCCCCCTCTTAGTGCCGCTCCGATCCTAACATTCTCAACCTGACCAAGCAAGGACAAGCAATGGCAGGGATGATACAGACGATCACCCCACTCATCCCCCAGATCATACGGCTAGCAGCTCCCGCGACCGACCCAACACGGCAAAGGCTAAGTAGGGAGCAAGTCGGGATGGGGAAAGCCCGAGAGCATATGATGGACCCGAGAGGTCCGCCTGAGCAGAGCAAACCCGCACCCTACCGAATCACTCCGCCCCGCTCTGAGCCTGACACCATATCGTTTGACTCGATGGATGACTCGTTCAGGATCCAACTATCCCAGGTCAACCAACGCCTGGACGAGTTCCAGCGCGAGTTCCAGAAGTTGGGTGGTGAGTCGGGCGAAGGTGGCTTGAGCGGATCCCCCTTTACTCAGGAAATACAGGACAAGCATGTGCCCCTCAACTTCAGACTGTCGGCATTGGAGACATACAACAGTAGCTCCGATCCCACATAGCACGTCGCCGTATTCCAGGCTCAGATGGCCCTCTATGCCACCTCCGATGCCCTGATGTGTCGGGCATTCCTGACCACCTTTAGGGGACCAGCACGAGCGTGGTTCAACCGGCTGCACCCATCCTCGGTCTCATCTTTCGACTAGCTCACAAGGGAGTTTGAGTAGAATTTCCTCACCAGTATGCGACCCAGGCCTTCCATGGCCACCTTACTCGTGTTGTCACAGCGCAAAGACGAATCGCTCTCTCAGTTTGTGGCACGCTTCACCACTAAAATCTGGGGATTCCCGGACGCTCATCCCTCTTTAATCATGCAGGCGTTTCTGATGGGTTTAAAGCTTTCAAGGTTCTTCTGGTCATTGATCGAGAAGTCGCCATCAACCATCCCCGAGATGCTCTAGTGTGCCAACCAGTACATCGCTGCCAAAGCTCTAGTGGTGGGAAAGTGCATGGACGGAAAGAGGCCAAGGGCCGAACAGTCCCGAGAAACGACCTCAGCAGCCCCAGTGCAACCCTGCCGGAGGCTCAACCGACTAGAGTTGCTGCTCCCGAGGCCCCCACGCCCCGCCCCCCCTCCCCATCCTCCGAGACGAGGGGGATCCCAGCTTCGATGCCATGTCGGTACTGGCACCTATTCAATGATCCTGGGTTGTCGCTCCCCGGAGTTACCATAGGACCCTCGGTTGTGTCGCCTGAGACGTTTCTCAGCCTAACCAAGCAAGGACAAGCAATGGCAGGGATGATACAGACGATCACCCCACTCATCCCCCAGATCGTACGACTAGCAGCTCCCGCGACCGACCCAACACGGCAAAGGCTAAGTAGGGAGCAAGTCGGGATGGGGAAAGCCCGAGAGCATATGATGGACCCGAGAGGTCCGCCTGAGCAGAGCAAACCCGCACCCTACCGAATCACTCCGCCCCGCTCTGAGCCTGACACCATATCGTCTGACTCGATGGACTCGTTCAAGATCCAACTATCCCAGGTCAACCAACGCCTGGACGAGTTCCAACGCGAGTTCCAGAAGTTGCGTGGTGAGTCGGGCGAAGGTGGCTTGAGCGGATCCCCCTTTACTCAGGAAATACAAGACAAGCATGTGCCCCTCAACTTCAGACTGTCGGCATTGGAGACATACAACAGTAGCTCCCGATCCCACATAGCACGTCGCCGCATTCCGGGCTCAGATGGCCCTCTATGCCACCTCCGATGCCCTGATGTGTCGGGCATTCCTGACCACCTTTAGGGGACCAGCACGAGCGTGGTTCAACCGGCTGCACCCATCCTCGGTCTCATCTTTCGACTAGCTCACAAGGGAGTTTGAGTAGAATTTCCTCACCAGTATGCGACCCAGGCCTTCCATGGCCACCTTACTAGTGTTGTCATAGGGCAAAGACGAATCGCTCTCTCAGTTTGTGGCACGCTTCACCACTAAAATCTGGGGATTCCCGGACGCTCATCCCTCTTTAATCATGCAGGCGTTTCTGATGGGTTTAAAGCTTTCAAGGTTCTTCTGGTCATTGATCGAGAAGTCGCCATCAACCATCCCCGAGATGCTCTAGCGTGCCAACCAGTACATCGCTGCCAAAGCTCTAGTGGTGGGAAAGTGCATGGACGGAAAGAGGCCAAGGGCCGAACAGTCCCGAGAAACGACCTCAGCAGCCCCAGTGCAACCCTGCCGGAGGCTCGACCGACTAGAGCTGCTGCTCCCGAGGCCCCCACGCCCCGCCCCCCCTCCCCATCCTCCGAGACGAGGGGGATCCCAGCCTCGATGCCATATCGGTACTGGCACCTATTCAATGATCCGGGGTTGTCGCTCCCCGGAGTTACCATAGGACCCTCGGTTGTGTCGCCTGAGACGTTTTCAGCCTGACCAAGCAAGGACAAGCAATGGCAGGGATGATACAGACGATCACCCCACTCATCCCCCAGATCGTACGGCTAGCAGCTCCCGCGACCGACCCAACACGGCAAAGGCTAAGTAGGGAGCAAGTCGGGATGGGGAAAGCCCGAGAGCATATGATGGACCCGAGAGGTCCGCCTGAGTAGAGCAAACCCACACCGTACCGAATCACTCCGCCCCGCTCTGAGCCTGACACCATATCGTTTGACTCGATGGATGACTCGTTCAAGATCCAACTATCCCAGGTCAACCAACGCCTGGACGAGTTCCAGCGCGAGTTCCAGAAGTTGCGTGGTGAGTCGGGCGAAGGTGGCTTGAGCGGATCCCCCTTTACTCAGGAAATACAGGACAAGCATGTGCCCCTCAACTTCAGACTGTCGGCATTGGAGACATACAACAGTAGCTCCGATCCCACATAGCACGTCGCCGCATTCCGGGCTCAGATGGCCCTCTATGGCACCTCCGATGCCCTGATGTGTCGGGCATTCCTGACCACCTTTAGGGGACCAGCACGAGCGTGGTTCAACCGGCTGCACCCATCCTCGGTCTCATCTTTCGACTAGCTCGCAAGGGAGTTTGAGTAGAATTTCCTCACCAGTATGCGACCGAGGCCTTCCATGGCCACCTTACTCGTGTTGTCACAGCGCAAAGACGAATCGCTCTCTCAGTTTGTGGCACGCTTCACCACTAAAATCTGGGGATTCCCGAACGTTCATCCCTCTTTAATCATGCAGGCGTTTCTGATGGGTTTAAAGTTTTCAAGGTTCTTCTGGTCATTGATCGAGAAGTCGCCATCAACCATCCCCGAGATGCTCTAGCGTGCCAACCAGTACATCGCTGCCAAAGCTCTAGTGGTGGGAAAGTGCATGGACAGAAAGAGGCCAAGGGCCGAACAGTCCCGAGAAATGACCTCAGCAGCCCCAGTGCAACCCTGCCGGAGGCTCGACCGACTAGAGCTGCTGCTCCCGAGGCCCCCACGCCCCTCCCCCTCCCCCCCCTTCTCTTCCTCTGAACACATCTTGCACCGAGATCTTCCTCCAAATCAAGGAGATGGGTCTCTTGCGATATCCCAACCCCATGAAAGCTATTCACAAAGACTGGTCCAAATATTACAGGTTCCACCGAGACTATGGCCATGACACGGAAGACTGTCGCGACCTCCAAAATCAAATCGAGGACTTAATCCGAAGAGTCACCTCGGGCGCTATTTCAAGGAACCCCGGGAACCGACTCCATGCCCCAAGGGACCCGTCAAAAGATAGATTGATGTCATCTTCGGAGGACCGACAGCTAGCGATAGTAGCTCTCAATGACGAGGAAGGCCTACGCCCGGAGCGCGGTCGAGAAAAATGTCCTCGACCCGAGCTCAAGCCTGAAATCACTTTCGGAGCCGGAGAGGTCAAGTGCTCCCATCACGATGATGCTTTGGTGATCTTCATTCGGATCGCCAAAGCTCAGGTCAAAAGAGTAATGATCGACACCAGGAGTTCTGCCGACGTGTTGTACCTCGATGCCTTTAAGAAGCTCAGCTTGACTAAAGAGGACCTCACCCCCATGGTGTCAACGCTCACTAGGTTCATGAGAGATTTCATCTCCCCGCTCGAGACCACCATCCTTCCTATCACCATCGGGGAAGAGCTGAGGGCCAAGACAATAATGACTACCTTCATGGTAATCGATCTACCCTCGGCCTATAATGTCATCCTCGGTCGATCGATGCTCAACAAGTTGAAAGCAGTGGTGTCCACCTACCACCGGGCCATTAAGTTTCCAACTTCGGCAGGGATCGGGGAATCCCGAAGCGATCCTATAGAATCAAGGTGATGCTATCTTATAACAGTTACCCATCTAGAGAGGTCACGCCCTCGTCAAGTCCCGGATCCTTGAGAAGGAGTCGTGGCGCCGATGCGCTCGGAGCCCCCTGAGCAACTCATCGAGGTGCCCTTGAAAAGGAACTGGCTCGATTTGATCATGAAAATTGGGACAACACTCCCCAAAGCAAATCAGCTCCAGCTCATCGACTTCCTAAGGGAAAATACCGATGTGTTTGCATGGTCCCCCAAGGAGATGCCCGAGATCAACCTAGAGGTGACCCAACACCAGCTCAACATCAACCCGAAGGCTAGGCCGGTGAAGCAGAAGCCGAGGAAGTTCACTCCTGACCGGCAGAAGGTGATCAGCGACGAGGTCGATCGCCTTAAAGAGGCAGGATTTATTATCGAGGTGAAATATCCTCGGTGGCTATCGAATGTAGTCATCGTTAAGAAACTCAATAGAAGCTGGAGGATGTGCGTTGATTACACCGATCTCAATCGAACATGCCCCAAAGACTCCTATCCACTTCTTAGGATAGACCAACCGGTCGACGCCAACGTAGGCTATAGACTCCTTACCTTTATGGATGTATTCTCAGGCTACAATCAAATTCGGTTGGCACCATAAGATCAAGAGAACACTGCCTTTATTATCGATAGAGGAGTGTATTACTGCAAAGTAATGCCTTTCGGGCTAAAGAACACTGGGGCAACCTACCAGAGAATAATCGACAAGCTGTTTAAACAATAGCTCGGGAGGAACATGGAAGCATATGTGGACGACATGATCATAAAGAGCAAGACTGCAAGCACGCACCTGGCCGACCTGTCGGAGACATTCCAAATGCTCAGGCGGTTCAACATGCGCCTAAATCCCGCGAAGTGCGTCTTCGGGGTTAGCTCAGGAAAATTCCTCAGTTTCGTCATCCACCAAAGAGGGATAGATGCCAACCCGAAAAAGGTTAGAGCCATAACCAAGATGCATCCACCCCGCTCGATCAAAGAGGTGCAGTGCCTCACCGGGAAGTTGACGGCGCTCAACATATTTGTGTCGCGATCAGGTGACAAGTGCCTCCCTTTCTTCCAAGCTCTGTGACAGCCCAACAACTTCACATGGACCCCCAGAATGCGAGGGAGCCTTTAAAAAGTTAAAGGCGTGCCTCGCTCGCTTGCCCCGACTCACCTCGCACGAGCCGGGTGAAACGCTCGGTCTCTACCTGGCGACCTCGGCGTAGGCGGTCAGTTCGGTGCAGTATTCCCCAATTGAGAAGCTGACCCTCGCACTGATGAAGACAGCCCGAAAGCTGCGACTATATTTCCAAGCTCACACAATCAAAGTGATTACCGACCAACCATTGTGACAAATCCTTTCCAAATTCGACGCGGCGGGTCGCCCGCTGCGATGGTTGGTCGAGCTCGACGAATTCGACATTCAGTACTCCCCCAGAACCGCTATAAAAGCTCAGGTACTGGCTGACTTCATCTCCGAGCTAACTCCTGAAGATCATGCTATTGGAAAGGAAAACAACGAGAACACATGGACCCTGCATGTGGACGGCTCGGCCACTGCCGAAGCAGTCGGGGTCGGACTTATCCTCAAGGGTCCGTCCTGAGAAACCTACGAGAGATCACTTTGATTACAATTCTGGGCCACCAACAACAAGGCCGAGTACGAGACACTACTTCACGCCCTATGCCTCGCTCTGGAGATGCATATGAGCAACCTCAAAGTCTTCGGCGACTCCCAACTGGTGACGGGACACGTCAATGGGAGCTACGAAGCTTGGGACCCAACAATGGCGTTATACCTAACAGAAGCGAAATGGTTCGCACATCGCTTCAACCGCCTCTCGGTCACTAGAGTACCTCGGGCACAAAACACGCGGGTTGAAGCGTTGGACAGATCGGCCTCCACTCGTAGCCTGGCGGCAACCCTAGCGACTGAATCCGTAATTGCATCAATAATACCGACGCACGCGGACGCCGAAACGAAGGACTCGTCGAACTAGATGGAAGAGATCCTACGCTTCAAGAAGGATGAGATAAAGCCCGACGACTCGACAGTCACACGATGACTGAGGCGAACCCAGGGCTGGTACTACGTGTTCGGTGGAAAGCTGTACCGCAGGGCTTTCGCTCAACCCCTCTTGCGTTGTCTCGTGCCATCAGAAGCTGAAACGACCCTTGCTGAACTCTACGAGGGATTTGTGGGGAACACATCGGGGGATGAACTTTGGCTTTCAAGAGTCTCAAATAGGGGTACTACTGGCCAACCATGCGCCAGGACACCATATCATACGTGTAGCGGTGCCAACAATGTCAAAGGCACGCTCGACTGCAACACCAACTAGCAATTCCTCTTGCCCCAATGGAGGCAGCCTGGCCCTTCGCCCAATGGAGGCTTGATCTCCTCGGACCCTTTCCTCCAATGTTGGGACAATGATGCTTTCTTATAGTCAGGGTCGACTACTTCACGAAGTGGGTTGAAGCCGAACCCTTAGCCTCCATCACCGAGAAACAAGTTCAAGACTTCACGTGGAAGAACATTATTACCCGGTTCGGGATCCCAAGGGCTATCGTCACCGACAACGAAGCTCAATTCAACAATGCTAAGTTCAAGGCCTTTTGCTAGTTATACAGGATACAATTCATGTTCAGCTTGGTCTAACACCCCCAAACTAACGGCCAGACCGAAGTAATGAATCAGGCGATTCTGGAGGACCTCAAGAAGAGGGTCTCGGGCACACATGGAGCCTGGGTGGACGAGCTTACAAGTGTTCTATGGGCAATGCGAACAACTCCCAAAACTACCTCGGGGGAGTCTCCGTTCAGCCCGGCATTCGGGACCGAAGCAGTCCTCCCACCTAAGATGGTGTTCCCGACACTGCACACCTCCAACTACAAACAAGAAGACTCTGAGGAGGGCCTACGAGCAAACCTAGATCTCCTTGAAGAAAGAAGAGCCAAGGCACACCTATGTACCTTGGCATATAAAAAGGCTACAGCTCAGATGTACAACCGCAATGTTCGTCCACGACCGATCAAGGTCAGGGACCTCATCATTCGAAAGACGGAGGTGAGCAACCCGACCCGAGCGAGAGGAAAGCTCATGCTCATTGTGGTCGGATGATACAATTTCAAAATTCGACCCGAACAAAGCAAAATAAAAGATGAATACAGTCCTTAATTTGGAGGAGTCTCGGGCCCAATATCAAAGGGGACACTCACCAGCATGTCGATATTTTAATCTTTCGATTGGTCAACGAACGAGTCTAACTCCAGTTCTAGGTCCGGGTACCTCGCTCGGAAACGAGCATAAGCCACCCAATACCCGAACTCATATGTCCCCCGCCCCGACCTCACCAGGCCATGCTTAAACCTGGCATATGACTTGTACTCAGCAATCACCCCCTTGATCTTCTCGGGTAGCGCCAGTCGCTCCTCCTTCAGGACCTCTTCGGCGGCCCAAGCTGAAGACCTGGCAGACTCGATGTCATGGGAAGGGTCAGCAACTCATCATCCAGCGTCCGAATGTGGGATCGGCTTTCCTCCAGCTCAGCCTCCAAGAGCTTCACCTCTTTGTCCAAAGCCGAGGCGCGCTGTTCGGCTGCAGCCACGACCTCCGGGCCAAATCTTGCCCTCAGCTCCAAGTTCTCCAAGCGAAGAGAGGCATAGACGTCCGACTGACGCTCGATCACCCACCCGGTGTCGAGGACCCGATCGATCAGCGCCATGGTGTAGTGTTGGCCCTGCACCAAAATCGACGTTAGGACCCAGCAAAGAAGGAAGAATCAAAGAAGGAGCGCCACCACTTACCCAAACCAATGACTTGGCCGCCCGATTCGCCAATGCCTCCGAGGAAGAACAATAAAGCTCCTTGGCCATGGTCGGGTGAAGCACCCCCTGGATGAACTCCTGGGCAGCCGGCCCGTCAACCCAAATTCGACTATCAGCCATGAGAGTCACCCACCGAGAGGCATAGGGAGTCCCCGGCTCACCTACAGGAAGATCGGTCATACTCAAGGTCTGGTACCGCTCACCTTCGGCCTGAGCATGGACGTGGCACAAGTCCCGCATCAACTTCAGGCGCCCCGATGCCCTCTTCGAAGGGTCATCGCCGGACGATCCGACCACCCCCTTCCCCTTCATGCTCCCCGAGCCCTCGCCTTAGGGAGCAGCTCCGGACGACCCCGAGACAGCACTCTCACGAGCAGCCGAGCTCACGGAGGTCTTCCAGACCACGGTCTTCACCTTCTTCTAAGGGCGACTCGCCTCCAGGGACCTCGATGCCCTCCTCGGTGTGCCCTTCTGCGAGGCAACCCCAGCTCTAGAACCCTCGCCATCCCGAGACGGTGGCACGGTGGCCTTGGCATGAGACGTCTTATTCACAGACTGAAGATCCACCATCTCTACAAGGAAAATCCCAGTCGGTCAGCTAGCTTAGGACGAGCGGACGATCCATAATATACGAATGACCATACCCCCAGTGGCTGGGTTCAGTCTCGCTTCGACCAACCACTCCTCGATCATCTCCTTGATTGCGCAAGAAGAGGACAAGATTCCTCTCAATCGATTCACGTCCGTTGTTTCTCTGACAGAAAACAACGAGGGGGTGTTGTTGATGGTTTGGGAAGTCCATCCAATACTAAAACCCCACCCCTGATTACAACTGACGAAAAAAAAACGGCTCTTCCAACCTTTGTTGTTGGAAGGAGCTCTGTTGATCTTAAAACCACTGCGGGCGGTTAGGTAATACCCGCCTCGCCCCTTACACAGACGGAAGCAAGCCAGGAAGAGGGTCCTAATCGACTCGATCTCGTTCCCCCGACACTCCCCAATAAAAGCCACCAAATAACGCTAAGAGTTCGGCGCCATCTGGGATGGCGATATGCCCCACTTACGGAGGCACTCCCCGATAACGGGATGCAGTGGGAATCGTAGTCTCGCCTCGAGGGCCCCCACGGTCAGCCCGAACCTATTAGGAAACTGGTCATATGGCCGCTGACCAAGCCGAGGGTCGTGAATGCCATAGTACTTCGGGACGCAATAGCGATCCCGAAGTACCCTCAAAAAGTCCTCGATCACCGCCGAGTCCACTTCATGCCACGACTTGAGAGTTTCAAGCGTAGCAGGGCTCCCTGCGGCCTCCAACGACACGCCACCCGAGGACATACTTACGACTTCAACTCGTAGCCCCTAGAAGAAGAAGACGAGGAAGAAGACAAGGGAGAAGAAGACGAAGATGAAGACGGAGACATCCCGACCTCAAGGTTGGAAGGAAGAAGCTGGGATGCAGGACAAAGGACTGAGCAAAAGTGATGGCAACTGCTTTGGTAGAAGCTTATAGAGAGCAGGCTACTCCGTCGCGAGACGACGATTAGGCTTCCCGAGGAGAGAGATGGTCGCAGCATTTAAAACCATCATAACTCCTCATATTCTCCAGATTTGCTTGTCTCGGAGCCCCCGCCAAAGGCGCCTCATCACCCGAAATCTCCTGCTAGAAGCCATTTGTAATAAGAAGTTTCCCGACAGGCCCTACGCCACTCCACCAGGCACGCCATGTGGCGCGGTGGCACCTGGGCAAACCCCAGCGTGTCACTCAATGACACCCCCAAGTCTTCATCCTAGTCATGCCAGATCAGTTCCCGACTTGTGACTCGCTAGTCTTTATCCAAGTCACACCAGATCGGTCCTCCGACTTGCGAACTCGTCAGTCTAGCCTAAGCCTGGGTGTGGACCCTCGGTCCACGAGCCTAGTCTTCATCCTAGTCGCGCTAGATCGGTTCCCGACTTATGACTAGCCAGTCCTTATCTGAGTCACGTCAGATCGGTCCTCCGACTTGTGACTCGCCAATCCAGCCTGAGCCCGGGTGCAGACCCTCGGCCCACGGGCCCAGTCTTCATCCTAGTAATGTCAGATCAGTTCCCGACTTGCGACTAGCTAGTCCTTATTTGAGTTGGGCCAAATCAGTCCTTCGACTTGTAACTCGCCAGTCCAGCCTGAGCCTGTGTGCGGACCCTCAGCCCACGGGCCCAATCTTTATCCTAGTCATGCCAGATCGGTTCCCAACTTACGACTAGCCAGTCTTTATCCTAGTCATGCCAGATTGGTCCTCCGACTTGCAACTCGCCAGTCCAGCCTGAGCTCGAGTGCAGACCCTCAACCCACAGGCCCAGTCTTCATCCTAGTCACACCAAATCGGTTCCCGACTTATGACTAGCCAGTCTTTATCCGAGTCATGCCAGATCAGTGCTCCGATTTGCGATCGCCAGTCCAGCCTGAGCCCGGGTGCAGACCCTCGGCCTATGGGCCTAGTCTTAATCCTAGTCGCGTCAGATCGGTTCCCGATTTACGACTAGCCATTCTTGATCCGAGTCGCGCCAGATCGGTTCCCAATTTGCAACTAGCCATTCTCTATCTAAGTCGCGCTAGATCGGTCCTCTGACTTGCAACTCGCTAGTCCAGCCTGAGCCCGAATATAGACCCTCGGCCCACAGGCCTAGTCTTCATCCTAGTCGCACCAGATTGATTCTCGACTTATGACTAGCTAGTCTTTATCCGAGTAGCGCCAGATCAGTCCTCCGACTTGTGACTCGCCAACCACAAGCCTAAGCCCGAGATCAGTTACTCGGCCAACAGGTCATCTCCTCCCGGCTCACACAACTCGGTCTCCTGGCTAGTGACTCGCCAACATCATCCTACATGGACCCAGTCGCCCGACCGACGGTGTAAATCCTTCCCAAAGCACAAGGCACCGCCCCTGAATTGCCTCACGATGAGCCAATCCAGCCTTCCCTCGTAAGCAATCAACACAGCCATGGCATTCTGACCCAAGCACACCCCTCGCCCAAGAACGCCGCATAGCGCCGTTCTGCGCTCTCCGGGACCGCGGCCGTACAAAGGTACTATCTCACTCTTGAGGATTGGTCACCACGCCAAACCCACATACGACCGACCCTCGTACAGTAGTATAAAAACCCATGGCCGACATCCGCCCTAAGGAGGAGGCAAAAGAGAGAGAGAGAGAGAGAGAGAGAGAGAGAGATCAACCCACCACTGACTTGCTCGTCGAATGGGCCACGGTCGAAAAACACTTGATGGGAGCCTTCTGTGCAAGAAAGCGAATCTCCCCAAGGCGAGACCATCATGATCGAAAGAGGCGCTTTCAACATTCCGAAGCTAGCACTCCGTCTGGAGGGCACGATCGATCTCGACAACCAGCTCACCTGGCCGAAGACTCCTGACCCGTGAACCAGGCCGTGCTGACTTATCAGCCATGGCCCATCAGTTCATCAACATAATCGATGTCAGATAATTAGAATTTATGATTTTATCACTATCATTACCAACTATTTTCTAATATAGGGCTTGATGTGATTTTGATATCCATGCTAATTGGGAAAGATTCCTAAATCATCGACGAATGTGACTAGGAAGAAATGAACATGTGTTGCTCTTCCCCTAGCGATCTCACGAGAGACCTTTTACCGGAGAAAGCGAGCACATGCTATCTATTTGAGGATTTATATGATTCGTGTCTATCCAACATTGGTTTGCAATTTTTTCATGGTTGTATACAAAATATTATATTTATCGCAAGAGACAAATTAGATTTAGATTAAACCATCAATCATTCACCTTTTAATCATTCATGCTTATCAACCAAAAAAATATGATTATAAATGCTAATGCTGTGTGGGCCAAATAGAAAAATTAAAAAAAAAACTTGTCAAAATTCAAGAAAATTACCTTCAAATAAACTGTAGTTTCTTTTAGCAAACAAAAAAAGAAAAATCATCTTACAAGACTCGTAGATCTAACTTTTAATATGTGCCATTTAACTTATGTATTTTTATCTATGTGATACGGTATATTTTGGCAGTATGAACACGTCACAGTCGACACAAATGCCAAGTCAGAGCCCCATGCCACACGTCTCGTTCCGGGAGCTTGTACCAAGAAGATATACTACATGTCCCATCCTGGGAGCTCGGGGCGGTGCCGTCTAACGCTGCACTGCCTACCCCGACGTGGTAGCTAGTTAGAAGGGCCATCCCATCCCTCGGGGACTAGCGACGACACCAAATCAACGCGCCCTCAGCCCTCTTGCCAAGGTATAAAACCCCTGGCCAGCCTCCGGCTAGAGGGATGGAGAAAAAAGGAAAAAACAATCCCACACGTTACTAACTTGCTCGTCGGAGGGGCCACGGTCGGGTACCACCCGATTGTCACGGATAAACTTCTAAACAGGATGTTTGATGTAATACTTATGTTTGTCTGTGTCTTTTGGTATGTTCATGCCTTGTACAACATGTAGAGGGACGACCAAAGGCTTAATAGTCCCATTTTAGTTGGGTTGGTGGCCTCTTTAGGCTTGTAAATAAAGGTTGTGTCATGTTGACACATGCGAGAGATTTTCGATCCGTAATGGACCATTTTACCCTTTTGTTGTGCAACTGTTCAGAGCTTGTAAAGTCTGTTTGTAATTTACATTGTCTATGAAGTATTTTTCGGAGATGTTTGCTTGTGGATCCCAATTGAGGCGTTTTCTCTAACTCGTTCTCTCTTTTGTGGGTCCTAAGGGACATGGGAGGCTTCGAGGAGGCTGACCTTTGCGGACGGACACGCAAGGGTGCCGCACGACTTAGGCAAAACCAGCTAAGTCCATGACAGATGGTATCAGAGCGGGACAAGCACTCATAGAAACACTTAGCATGCAAACGTGGGGGACCTAGCGAGGCTGCGTTGAGGGCAGTCAGCACACGCGCGACCGTTTGGGGAAAACAAGCATGGAGATGTAAGGAAACGGAGTCGCTCAGAGGAGCGGGCATCTGATATTGGCATTTAGAGGAATGGCCAACCCTTCGCGCAAGAGGCACCGCGAGAATAGGCAAGCTTGGAAGAATGCGGAGCGCACAAAGGTTGGGATGGTTGAGTTTGAGCTACGGCTCAACGTTGACAACTATACTTGATGGTGCTCAAGGCAAGCGAGGCGCTTGGTAAAGGATAAGACTATGCAAGGTGGAATGAGTTGCTCAACGACCAAAAGAGTTATGCAAAGCTCACAGAGGTAAGGGGAATTGCTAACTCGAAGAATTTGGTACTCATGCATGGGCTTGTATGCGGACGATGGAATGTTCGTGGCCATCCTAAGGCGACCGAAACTCGGCGCCATGGAGCATTGAAACTTTCTCTTCGGCATGTGGAGGATACGTCCGTAGGAGGCTGAAGTATGCAACGAGTTCAGCATGTTGCTAGGCCTTGAGTGGTGCAGCGGGGGCTATATTGACGTGGAGTCGCAATCTAGCAAGTGCGTTTATCATAATAACTTACAATCTATCAAATTCTATGATAGGATCAACTTTGTTTATCAATTTGATTTGACAAAATTGACTACATATGTCATGTTTCAGGTAAGAATGTTAAGTATTTAAAATTCAGATGTAGGACTACTTTTTGCGAAAGTAGGAAACTTGGTTATTTTTTGTTCCTTATTCCACTTCAAGAGTGGAAACTGATTGTGTCTCATCTCTCGCTTCCTACACTGATTGTGTCTCATCATGAGTTTATTTGATAAAAACTCATTGGCAATCAAGTTAGTACGTTCCCAAGAAGATTGCTTTATCTAGCATCATTATTATCCTCACCATCAATTTAATGAAAGAATATTCTCTTTACATGTTATATTAATATGGAATGCCTAGTAGATATTGATTGGGTTCTACATGTCGAGTCCCAATTAGTCAAAAATAATAGTATTATTATTTATCTCTTAGTATGCTTCGAGTCCTAACGAGTGCTTCGGATGTTTTTTTAAATATTGGATAGATGCATTGCACATAAAAAAAAAATAGACATCTTAAGGTACGTCGAACACTTAAAAGGTACTTTTCAATCATGATCGACTACATCATAAGCAAAAAGGGATGCCTTTAGGTGTCTCAAGTATTTCAAATACTTTTCATTTCTAAGCGGATGCATCACATACAAAAGAAGATACATCAAACGTTTGAATGCTTTTCAATTATAGATGAACACATCACACCATGACCCCTTGGAATGTATTATACATTTAAGATATTTAAGATATTCAATTATAGGTGAACACATCACTCACAAACGAGATGCTTTAGGATGCGCTAGTTGTTATAAGCACAATGAACTCTTATACGGACTGATATAGTCTTTCAATATTAGTAATGATGTAATGCAATGCTTGATTTACACATAACAAAAAGTTCTTGAGTTCAAAACTTTTTTTAAAAGGGTTTATGGACCTAGGCTGGTCGAATCCATGTGAGTTTAAGATGAGATGGTAGAACTAGTTTGACCTGACTTGGGCCAATTTGCTGACCTGAGTTTGTCGAGTTGCTCGACCAACTCAGGTCCTTTTAATTTGGGATTTAAGGACCTCATTTGCCACATCACATGTACACATGGGTATGTACGTAGCACAATGCAATATGTTCATCCAATGTTCTTTTAATTTGGGATACATTGTTACAACCACATTGGGTCATTCATTTAAGAATATCTCTACTTTATACGACTCCATATTTTACATTTCAGTTCTTGTAAGTGATATTGATAAACATATTTAGTCATACATACGACAAAATAAACATCAAGAGAAGACAACACAAAACAAAAACAAAGAATATTTGAAGATTATTAATACTCCATGATAAAAGATAGAAATATTAGATTGAAAAATCTCATAATGTGAATCGATACAAGGAGACAAGATCTCTATAGTTTGTGATTACATATCAAAAATGTGAAATATGAATATCATCTCCCACAATGATAAGAGGAGACAAAGATCTCCAATTTTAATTAAATGGATTCTCCCCAAAGTAAATTGGCTTGAAAAAGCAAATGATAATGTGTATAAATGCATAGTGAATGAATGATCATTCGATCAACTATCATCTATCTTTTCTGAGCTCAAAAAGATACATTTGAGGGTAAGAGAGACCTAATGTACTTATGAGCCATTGATTCCGATATTCCTCAACCAATATGGAACTAAATAACCTTATCAGATAGTTAAAATATACAGATTAATACTGATTAATAATAGAACATTTTCTCTTACAATTGGAGTTTATCTTGAGATCTATGGCAATTGTGTCTTTTTTAAGCTGATCACTTGGTTGCTTTCAATAAATCAGAAAAGAAAGAAAAAGTTTCCGCAGCATCAATTACCTAACCATATATCATCAAAATAACATGTATTTAGAGCATTGAAACAACAACCAAAGACAAAAAAGAACATATAACTGTGATTCATCTCGTTCTTCTCAACCTCTCCATTTGTCTGCATGCATATGCGTGATCTTAGCTTCTCTGCAACAGATGCTATTTTGACACACGGTTTATCTGTGTAAATCCATGGCTACGAACAGCACAAGGTCTCCACCACATTGCCTTGTGCCGTCTTTGACCAACCACTTCATTGCATGCTCTAGAAAAGATGGTTGCCAACTCGATTTCTCGACAGCGCTGTCGCCGTCGGGAACTGCTTGAGATCTTGACTTTAATAAGAAAAAGACGATGCATTAATGGGCGAAGCAAACGTTAAGTTGGCAACCTATTAATTGGAGATACGACAGACACCATGACAAGCTTGGCAAAGAGGAAAGGGAAGGGAGGATGGCATGCACGCTCGAGAAACGAAAGGGAAAACAATAGTTCCACAGGGAACACGGAAGCCCCACACCCAGAATGGCGACATGAAAGCTCCTGTTCGGAGTTACAGTGGACTGCATGGGGCGGATTGCACCGCCCAACTCCGGTCTCCAGTTTCAGAAAGATCCCCAGCGTCGGAGCTGCTTCAGTGCCTCGACACTTCAGGGAAAGAAAGGCTACAGTCTGAAGCCCTTCGTACCAACCACATTCATGCACCCATGGTAGTCCCTCATCATAAAGGTGCAACTGGAGAGAGCAGTTCTCCTCCAGCCGACTACATGGCCACAGATGGAACACCAAAAGCTTCTCCAAAGGACCTTTATTTACCGTGACAGAAGTCTGTGATTGAAGTAGCTGTGTCGGTAGGGTAGAAGGGACAAGAACTCGTCTCTCTCATCATTTGTTTCACATTCCTCGTGAACTCCAATGATCTTAGACTAATTTTCCTTTTTGGCAATCGTAATACTGTTTCTGGCTTTTCGCTATACCCGTACTAATTGCGAGAGGCATCATCAAAACAAGTGATGAAAGAACCTGTACTCCATAAACAGATCCTTGTTTCGGCCACCGCGAAGTTATGATCTCGACGGTAGAATAAAAATGAAACATGCACACAATTGCAAATCGATCGACAGGGCTACAGGAACTACCGAGGTCATGACGCCGTCAAATGCCTGGCTTCACCGAGGAATCCTTCTCATCTTATAGAACACCACTGGGCACACAGTACTGCTACGTGAAGTGGGCAGCTCTCCGGCCACACCGCCACCCGGAGTAGGGAACAGACTGCCCTTCATCACATGGCCGCCTAGTACCTTTCTGCTGTGGGAACAGGGACGAGGCTTCGACCCCGAAGACCAAGCATATTTTGTAGCGACACCCGTAAAACACCATAGGTTGTAACAGTAACAGATACGGCTCACTTTGGGCATCGTTTCGAGTTACCAGTCCTGCAACGAGCAGCACAATGCACAAAAAGCCAGACGAAGACGAAGGCCTAAGAAACTAGGAAAAAGCCCTGCTTTACCATGGTTCGTTAAGTGGCTCTGGTTTGTCTTGCGAGCACCGTAACATACCCCAACCCACCACTTCCTATCCGACTGCTTTCCAAATCACAGCAGCAGATGATACAAACAACCCCTGAAGGAGTGTCATCAGCGGAGGTGGACAATGACCTCACAGAACATAAGCACCACAGATAAGCCAGAGACAGCAGCTCACAGAAGATAGAAGCACCAAAGATAAGGCACAGACTGTGTCCCTGTGCTGGCAGCAGTAGCCAAGTAGCACTAAAGTACTACATGCAATTATAGCTGTAAGAGGAGATACAAACAAAAAGGTGCAATCGCGGGGAATACCGGCGCTTAGTACATACAAACGCTATGCTTCTTTCCCCGTCCACCAAACAAAATAGCCAAAAGCACCAAAACACATCGGAGATCGATGCATGGTTTCTGTTCTCCGGCGTTGCTACCGGGCGATCTCAGCTTGAAGGGTGGAGTTTAGTCCCACCTGCTCCATCTCCCAGCTCAGTTTGGCGATCAGAGCATCCTCGACGGGCACGTATTCCTGCTTGACAAGTGGAGCAACAGCCTAACTTTCGGAGGAAGGGGAGGTCCACACCGGAACATTACATGGGTGATGGGAGTCTCTGCCAAGAGCTTAAAGGTATAGAGAGGTTATTATATTACCTCGAGCTTTTGGACGAGGTCTTTTGCGTTGGGAGCGGAGACGAAGATGTGACGCTGGTAAGGTTGGATGAAACCATCCTCCACGGCCTTGTCTATGAAGGCCAGCAGAGAGTTGTAGTAGCCGTCCACATTAAGCAAGCCAACCTTGAACCACGCTTGGGCTTGTTAGCGTACGAGACGACGGTGGATAATGGATCCTCGAGGTTGGAAAATGCTTACGGGTTTGTTGTGGATGCCGAGCTGAGCCCAGGTGATGACCTCCAGCAGCTCCTCCAGTGTTCCATACCCACCTAAAAGCAATGACGGACAGTATCATCAGTATGGGATAAGACTGGGCAGTAGTGGGTTGCAAAAGTACTTGATGGAGAAAGATGAGAATAGGACCAGGTAGTGCGATGAAGGCGTCAGAGTGGCGGGCCATTTCGGCCTTGCGCTGGTGCATGCTGGCCACCGGCTTCACTTCCCCAAACGTCTCCCCCGTAATCTAATCCCACCCCCCCCGACACAAACACGAATCAACAGTCGACAGACATGGCATCTGCAGTAAGAATTTGGAGGAAGAAAAAAATGAATATGACTACCTCTTTGGACATCAGAGTTCTTGGGATGATCCTGTAGGATAAAGAAGAGCAAACGTTAGAGGAGAAGAAACAGGTAGGCGACTAAAGGGAAGGCTGTACTGACCCAATGACATGGCCTCCACCAGTATGAACAGCTTCGGAAACCAAGCCCATCAGCCCCACACTGCCCCCTCCATACACCAGATCGACCTTCCTCGCCACCTGCACGCAGAAGACAAGTCTCCTCAGCTGCGCTGCGCGGCAGAGAAGAAGAACACGAAGGTGGACACCGTGAAAGCTACCAGTTCCTTTCCAAGCTCCACGGCTGCATCTTGGTAACAGTTCCTCTTCCCGGTGCTGCTCCCACAGAACACGCACACCCTCTTGAACCTCGACTTCCCGACCGTGATCTCCTCCATCTCCCGACTCCCCCCTCCACACCTTTCCTCCTACTCCCTGGCCTTTACTTTGGAACTGTAGACTTCCGCTCCCCGGGCCGAGCCTTTAGAGAGCCTCGAATCCCTACATATAACCCTTTCACTCCTGTCTAACAAAAAAAAAAGGCGGAGAGAGAAAAAGAGTGGTCTTTCTCTCGCCCACGTAAATGCAGATGTCATTCTCTTGCGTACTTTTCATCAATCGAAAAAGATGGAACGACATGGCAAACTCAAAAAGTATATACACAGTAGAATACAGGAAGAATGAATGTTATGGTATAGTATCGTATCTCAAGGAAATATTCTCCGAAGATCAATATAAAACGGAGAGAAATCAGCCACCACGGCACCTCGGGTTTAGTACCAGGCAATCATGACCACCGTAGTCATCCACACGTGTAAACCGTCCGTCTCCCTCGGAAACTCGCACACCCCCACAGTTTAGTACCTCTACACGCCTACATCTCTATGCACTTGTCTTATATATCCGCTCTGCTGTGGCCATTAACTGCGTCGGGTAGGGGGGGCAGAAGCTACATGGGGGGTGGTGGCAAGCGAACTAGTGGCAGGAGGAGGGGTAGCACAACACTGTAGCTGGATGATTGCCAAAAGAGGAGGGAGGAGGATCCCTTCAGTAAAAAGCCGATTCCTCCCTTCGCCATCGCCACCTACATTCTCGCAGACGGCTGAGCTGAAGGTGGGTGAGCGTGACACTGTGACCGTGTGAGCTCATGCAGAGGATCTCTCTGCACTTGTGCTCTTATCTCCAACTCGGTAGGGAGGCAAATTTAATGCTGGTGTTGCTGGTCTGATTAGGAAGAGATGGTGTTTCTGCTGCTGATGACCTGCACCTCTGTTTCCTTCCTGCAGCGGCCCGAATCCTGCCATGATTCCCTCGGTTTCAAGAGCCTGCAAGGGTTTCCAATGTCGTCTCCAACCTCATTCTACGCTTTACAGATACACATCTAGTTCCTAAAAATCTGTAATTACTGCGACTTCATCTGTTTCGACATTAAAAAAACGATTTTTATATTAAATTCCAAAATTAAACAAACATTTATAGCATTTTTGTCTCCCTCGTGCAGAAGGAATGCAATATTAAACATCTGCGTCTGCTTTATTGCCGCTTCCATTGTCATCTCATGTAACAGTTACAGCTTAGGTTCACAATGGAGATCTTCTGTTTAGATGCTAGTCTACCTCGTGGCCGGCGGCACAATACTCATGACCACCTTTATTTACTTTTTTTTTTCCCAGCCTAAATTAATCATTTTAAATCTTTCACCGCGTAAATCTGCCGGTGACGAGAACTCGCAGCGGCATGCAACTGCGTAAGGCCGTTCCATCGCCGGGACGTGATGTCACGCCCCCTTCCTGCCGACGTCGCCCTCATCATTACCGGGACCCGGGAGGGAGACGTGTCGGCGTCCCAGGCTCCCGCTGCGAGATGCGTGCCGAACCTGATCGCCATTTTCGAGGTGTGCCGGAAACGGGACTCGGACTCGGACTCGAGATGCGACTCCAATTTCCTGCGATCGCGGCATGTAATTGTACCAAAATCTCCAATTAAAGTCCATCAAAATGTGGCAGATCGCATATGAGAACGAACGGTGGCCTCACATGTCCCTGTGGGCGAATATACTTAATCCACAGGGATATTCGCCGGTCTAATTAATGCCGTTAGGATCGCCTTCCGCCATCAAGGCGCGCCTTTCGTTCCGGTGGATGAGGCGGAAAGGACCATCCGACGGACAGCAACGGCGCAACCACGGTGATTGCGCCGCCACGGCTAACCGCGGCCCCCACCCCCATCGCACACCGGACACACTACAGCCGTGTACGCGCCACCAACTGCTGTAGCGGCACCGCCACCGCTCCTTCATTCCCCGTCATAAAGCGTCTGCGCCATGTGATTCGAAGGCACATCAAAATGAATGCATTATTAATACGGGCGTCCCGTCCATTGACATCTTTTAATCGGTGTACGTGTGTGGTTCCATCGGCATTGAGTTCGGGTTCCATCAAGCCCGATTGCGGCATGGGAGCACGTGATCGGGGGACTGTAGGCGACATGACTGCCACGAGAAATTGGGGTGACCATTGTCGTGACATCGAACGTGGATGCGGATGCGGATGCGGATGAATGTGTTTGGTGTGCGTTAGGGAAAACTGTGGTCTCCTCCTATCTTTATTGAGCTGACGGAAACCCGAAATCACTAGCGAGAGTGTAAAGTATTGTCTTAGGATTACGACGAAAACATGGTGTCACAATCCTTGTTTGACCGTAGCAGGACATGTTGTCGTGTGTACAATGGCCACTGACGATGAACACACAAATGCACATTTGGTCAAATGTGTGGAGATAAGACTCGACCGGCTGCAGTGGATCGATAAATGGGACCCTTTGGAATCGACTCGACTCTCGGTGCACGTTGGGCCCATCTAAAAAGAAGGAAAGGATGAACTTGGTTTCAAATCAGTGTTTTGATTTTAGAACACGAGACATTATTGATAACCTTTGATGACCCTCCGATCATCCCTAAGAAGGTGGAGCTTTCAATTTTCTTATTTCATGGATGACACCAGGGTGTGAGGTAAGTTTGATAGCAGCTCTCCAACTTAGTTTCCTTTTTTTCCTAAGCAGAAAAGGAAAAAAAAATTATCTCTAGTGATTGAATGTAGTATAAATACTAAAAATGTATAATTAAGGATTTTCTAACTTACTTAAATTAGAGTTGAATTAATAAAAAAATCACATATATGAAATTTTTTAGGTAAATATTTTAAAACATCATGTTTTTATTTTTTTCTTATAAAGTGTTTTCTTTTTATTTTATTTCCATAGAACGTTTGTTATTTTTTAAGAGATGAAATTATCCCTAATCTTATCTCATCGGCTATTGTTGGCCATCTCTGTCCTTACTTTATTTAAGAGTTTTAATTCAGAAAGAAAAAAACATAAATATGAAATGCAACTTATAGTAAAGATGTTAATTTTATTGTTTAAATTAGGGAGTTTCTTTACTTAAATTAAAGTCGAACTAAGAAAAAAAATTATAGAGATGGAAAGTTTTGTGATGCGATAATTATTTTTGAATAATTATAGAAGGTCGATCAACTTTATAGATGTTATATATTCTTCGTATATATGTCATGTGTTCTGCTACCATCAAAAATAAAATAAAATAAAACTTACATGATCTCTCCTACCAAACTATGAGTTTTATTTTTTGATCGATTACGGATTGAAGAAAGCATTCGATAAGGATTGGCTACATGTGATTTTCATGACATAAGACATTTTGTGTATTTGAAACCTTAATTTTCAGATTAAGTATAACATTTTTGGCCAACAATAACATTATAATTTTTGGACAAAATAATGGCCACCTGTGAACTAATGTTTTCTTAATAATTATTGATGCTACATAACTCAATAAAACTCATTTGTCTATTTAATTAGTAGCATGGTTGATGAGGACATGCACATTACAAAGTTGGCGTGGCACAATAACATCGATGCGTTTTTGGTAGATAATTTTGCGAAGATAACAAGTGCATGGCTATCACAATACCACATCAACATGAGATAATAACGCAAAATGGAATTTGTTTGCCTATCACAATCCATGACCATTTCACTACAGTGCATCAATGTTTCCAATCACTTAGTACTTGGACCACTCAACTATCCTCATTCTTCCCCTTCGTTTTGCTTCACCTAACCCTAACGTTTTCTGGCCGCCAAAGCATAACGAAAGTTGCAGCATTTGACCCCGAGGATGGAGACGGGAACCACTGTAAGTGGCCGTAACATACACGCATGTAACTCGACATGGACGAGAGAGACTTTACGTGCTCAACTTTTCTGTCCCAACGTGTAAAAGCTCCAAGCTTGTAGATAAGGTGGTGCTGCTGTTGGGGGTGAGCTTCCAGGAGAGTGGGGAAGAAGGGCTGTGTCGCTGCTTTGACCTGCTTTGCATTGGCCACGCATGGCTGGTCTTTTCCAAGAGGAGATCTGATCCAATAGGATTTGGTAAGTTAATATTTGATCGATATTGATATGATTCTATAAATTTATAAGAAATTATTCATTTTAAATATACCCATATGATTTTATCAATTTACGAGTCTCAAATGAAATTAAAAGTTAGAATGATCCGATGAACTTATAAATCTTTTATTTTTCTACTCTTCAATCAATGAAAAATTAAATGTTTTTATTAGTGCTCCCTCCGTAAGAGAGAGGCTTATAGATCTCTTTTTGACGTTCAAATATTAATAATTTAATGTCATTGATCGAGAGTCGATATGGTTTGATTTTGTCTTGAAGGCGTGAAATCGTCTAGTGAGTCTTCTCAAGGGATGGATGGAGTGGCTGAGACCGAATAAGGATTGGCGAGGGAGATTATGAGATTATCCCGGGGTGAAGTTGAAGTATATTCGATTTCCATTAAAACCCTATACAATAGGTCGATATGAGGAGGGATTCTCAATCAAACCCCTTCAATGCTTAATTTAGTTGATGAAAATTCGATTCTATATATACTGAGTATTTTTTTAGATCAGTTCTCTCTTTAAGTATAGAGGATCAATTTTTATACCTATAAAGTTACTAGAGAAAACTACGACTGTGAAGGTCGCTCATACCTTCGACCCGTACAACCCCTACGTCGTGGGTCGATCTATCCAGGCTTCTATATAACGTTAGACTGACAAACGATGATGAGTGTGGATTAGTAACCTAGTTCTCTCACATGTCATACAGATGTCACATTGTTCTTTCGTCAGCTCTCCGATAACTATTATCGATGACCTAAGTTCCTCTCCTTTTATTCTGTGCACTTCTGGTCGCCGGAGGAGGAAAGGTGATTAGGTTGGAGCGTGATGCTATAAAATTTTCTTGCTATACACCCCCATGGCGGCATTATGTCCGCCCAAAGTGGGATTTCTGCGTCGTTTCCTCAAGACTGGTTCACGCACTTGCTTTCACGCTCGGGGTCGGTTCGATGAACTTTGCACTCGTCCTCAACATGACTTGAACTGCACACAGTGTTCCAACTGTATATTATATACTTTGTTGGTAATAATTGCCTTAAAATGCACTGACCTCTTCCGTGACTGAGACAAACCACGTCGCTTAATCCATTACTTGCACGGATGAAAGAGCCCATTTGTCACATACAACAACGTCAAAACATTATCGTCCTGTTATGAATACTAATCGTAAATATGGATGCAGGAAATCAAATCAAAATGTGTAAACTTAAATGCATTTAAAATAAACTTAGAAGGTCAGCTAAATATATTATTTACCTTGGTTTAAGTATTTTGTGTCATATGGTCCAAGTTAATGGGTAGTATCGTTCGTGACAGATAGGAAATCATCAAATTATCAAATTATTCCATGTTAATCGGAGGATAAGTGTGATTATATATTATACTAGATGAATATATTTTTTGGTATCTTGTGTTCAAAGATTTCGGGTCGTATAATCAAGGCTTTCGTTTCATCACGATATGATCTAATGGTTAAATAGGGTTTTTCTTACTTAAGAATTTATCGTTCTCATCAAAGTTCATCCATTATGTTCTAATATACTAATTATTAATCCAATCTCGGACAAATGACATGTTAACTATCATTGAGCTTATACTACTAATGCTTAAACTAAAACTAGTAATAATATACCTATCAAATCATTATAAGTTAATATTTAACTTATTTTTAATTAAAAAATAAATTCAATAATTACAAAATATAATGAGAGGATCCAAATAATAAATATGAAGACTTTGGTTGGTATGCAACTGTGTTTTTCTGTTTTGTTATTATTAGCGTGTGAGAAATTTATGACAGTAATAGGATTAGGTTTTTATGAAACCAAACATACCTCTATCTATATTTTTATCTTTTTTCTCTTTTATCTGATTCTTCTCTGCTTCTAATCTCTTCTATTATCTTTTTTTCTTAGCAGTAGAACTGAGTTCTTTCTCTTGTTTGCAGAAGTGGGTGAAAAGTAGCCTTGGCTGCGTTCAATTAGGTATTTTTAGACTTTGTTGAGGTATAATCTATAATCTACACACACACACACTCTCACACTCTCTCTCTCTCTCTCTCTCTCTCTCTCTCTCTCTCTATATATATATATATATATATATATATATATATATATATATATATATATATATAGTGCTTTGCCGTTAGCTTGTATGGAACATTTTGTCGAAATAACTATATCATAGCTACATGTATAGGAAATTGTTTACATATAATAATACCTTGCATCTTCGGACTCTCTTGTATTTGCATATCAGCTCTAAAATCTCACGTTATTATTGTTTATTTTTATATTATTTAATTAATTGAAGATGACCAATACAAATATAGGAAAAAAAGTTGTTGGAATATTAAATCAAAATCTGTAATTAGATGTGAATTTGGTTTAGGAATTTTAGTTAAGATTGAGGTTTCTTTCATTGTTGAAGTAAAAGTCTTGAGTTTATCACTCATATAATGCTTTAGTCATGTAATTGGAATAGGAGATAAATAGAGACAAAAGAAAGATATAAATCTCTGAAAGATTGTAAGCTATAATGATGTTTAATATGAGTTTATTTTTTTAAGTGTCTTCTCTATTATTCTTCTTTATTGTTACTATTTTTTGATTTTATTCATGTCTATATATATATATATATATATGATTTAAAATGAATGATAATAAAATGGAATAAGAGTCACGAAACTATAGTAGGACAGGCTTGAACCTACGTAAAATATGGTTCTCAAGGATTAATATGCAATTAATCATGATGAGTTAATTTATTACCATGTCTATTTACGAAATTTCAAGAAATAATAAGATACAACATCCCCTTAATCATAATAAGTTCCAGACAAGAGGATTACAAGAGAAGACCACAACTGAAATGGAGGTTGAGCTTCCATTCTGCTTTCCCTTAATCATAATCAAGAAGAAGAAGAAGAAGAAGAAGAAGAAGAAGAAGAAGAAGAAGAAGAAGAGAAACAGCACAAAGTGACCATTGCTAATGGTATGATTTTGTATGTAATATGCTAATGGTGTTAATCCATGATATTAAATTCCATTGATTTTTTTTTTGTATTTAGTGGGTAATTATAAATCAGTTGTTCCATGCAATTAAAACCAAATCATAATTGAAATAATATATTTTGTAATTTTGGAATACTTTTCCAAGTATTCATGAAAGTCAACGATATCAAGAAAAAGCAACCATCGAAATCTTCTTAATAAATTTAAATCCAAGATTCTCATTTATATATTTTTTGTATTTAAAGCAATGTTATACGAGTTTATAAGGCAACTAAAATTCCATGTAATCAGTCTGAACCCAATTCTAACCCCATTCTTCGATTAACGTATTCTAATTCTAACAAAATTCACCAAGTATATATACTATTGTAAATGTACTTTAAATTAGTCTTGATCTATGGGGAACGAGAGAACTTGTTGTTGGGTGGTCTCGTCCACGAGCTAAGCAGTGAGATCCATAGGATTAATTAAAATGCTAACTTAATATCGGGTTGGAAAACAAAGATTCCATGATTTTTTAGATAGTTCAAACCCAATTGTCATTATTTTCTGATATGATGATTTAGATAGACCCATACTCTCTAAATTGATTAGTGTGTATTTTGAGATTTTTTTTCTACTTAGTTTTTCTCTATGATTTTTATGAACCTCATCTAAGTATCTGTTTTCATATAGTGTTTGATATCATCCGATTAAACTAAAAAAATATTTAATCTCATTATTCATGTTGAATGATTTTTCATATCAATCTTCTCTCGTAATTTGTTTAGTATTTACAATCTCATATTTGGTGGTTAAATTATATAAGTTATGGTGTTTATTGTGATGAGGATATTAATTACGATAAGACTCGGTTGACGTCAGCCGCGCCTCACGCCTCGGTCGGCACGACGGTACCCGGTCAAACGGATCAAAACACAGCCCGAGACGCATTAACACCCGCTCATGCTCGGCTCTTCACGCCATGCCAAACCAATGTCAGACGCCACCATCTGCCCCTGCAAGCGGGCACATCAAACAACAGCAAGCTTCCCTATAAATACCCTCGCACTCTGGCCGAGTGCGAGGGGGGGGACGGAGGAGAAAAGAACACACCAGGGAGACACCTCAAACTTCTTCTTTCCACCCCCTCCACCATCTATTGACTTGATCGTCGGAGGGGTCGGGTCGCGTCTCCCGACCCGACCTGTGTGCAGGATCGCAGACGGAGCGCGTGCCCAGCCGAGGAGCCCTCTCCGGCGGAGGCGACCGACCCCGTCCTGATCGGACCGTCGCAGCCGACCGACCTCGGCGAACCCGAGAGCCGCACCGGGAAGATCCTGCCTTCCGGACCCGAACCGAGCCGTGTCGACCTCGAGGCCACGGCTCTTGGTTGTTTACCACAACATATTGCTTCCATAGATTCGAGACATCTCTCTTCTCACACCAAAGTGATCTCAAATTCTTGTATGAATCAAATGAAAGATTGAGATAGTACTATATCTTAATTAATAATAATTAATTATTCTATCTGGAAGGTCATTTTATAAAGATTTATATAATTTAATTAAAGTATAGAAGGTCAAAACCAAATGAAAAATAGATAAAGAGTGGGAACAGATGAATGAAAAAATTATCAGATTGATCAAACAGGGGATTGACAACAATGTATTCCATCATCTATCTTAGGGAACAAATGAATATTATTTGTAGATGAAGTTGATAAACTTATACAAGAGGAAAATCTCATAAGATAATTTTTTTATGGTTAAAAGACTTATTCATTTGAGATATTGATATAGAAGTAATATAGCAATGACCTTCAAGATATTATGAATCAATTAAGTAATCTAAAAGTTCTATTGACATATGAGTTGCAAGTTGTGAATATATATATATATATATATATATATATATATAAACTTAAATTTTCTATGGAATGGGGTTGGAAGGTTGGATCTGAACATGTAGCGACGCAAATAGACTGATAATTTAGATTAATAGTTGGTTTAGAGTCATATTCCTTCATAATATGTTTCCATAATGCATCAAAATGGTGTTAATTGAAAAGTGGAGGTAACAACAACGATTCAAATTATATTAGTCAAAACCGTTCCATTTATAAAGAGAGAAAACATGATCTCATTCCCCTTTGATCCTCATCGTCTGTACACTCTTCGGTAGTGTTTCTTTGGTTCGCCATTCTACAAAGAGGGAGTAAGAGCGTTGAGGAGGGCTACTCTTATGTTCACCAAACTCCTGTACACCCTCTCGCTTCCCTCCTCCAATCCCTCCATCCTCTCCTCCAGCTTCTCCATCGCCCCCATCTCCGCTTCCTCTGCTTCACGCTTTTTCGATGGCGACGGCCTCCTCAATGCCCACACCATCCACGAGTCTTTCGACGTCGAGGCGGCCGCCGCCGCTGATGCCGCTGCGGACGACACCGCCGCGATCCCCAGGTAAACCGCCGACATCGCGGTCGCCGTCGCGGCCACCGCTTCAGTGACGATCCCTGCGACCTCGGCCTCGGCCGCGTCCGCCCAGAGCCCCGGGGTGAAGGGTGGACATCTGGTGAGATCCTTGATGGCCGTGGCGAGCAGGACGAGCTCCTTCTCCGCCCGCCGGAGGGACCGGGCGGCGGAGGCGAGCCGCACCGGGTCGCGCCGCCTGACTGCGGTGCAGGCCTCCGCGTGGTGCTGCCCGAGCGCCAGGACGGCGGAGCGGAAGGAGCCCTGGGCGTCGAGGAGGCGGAGAAAGCCGTCGAGGAGGCGATCGGCCAAGGCGGGGCAGCGGCGGAGGGGATCCTGGATCCGGGAGAGGCGGAGGAGGTCGTCGAGTGCCGCGAGAAGGCGGTCGATCCGCTCGAGATCGGAGGCGGTGCCGGAGCGTAGGGAGCGTATCTCGTCCTGGATGAGGGAGAGGGCGGACTGGGAGCGGCAGGGGAGGCTGGCGGAACGCGCGTGTCGGGGCGCGTCGCGGGGGCGCCGGCGGGCGGGGCTGGCGTTAGGGCTCAGGCCCGATAAAGAGAGGGAGCGGCGGAATCCGGAGATCATCTCGTATTTCCAATCTCGGGTATGCTTGCTTCACTTTCTGTATGATCTTTGGCTTCTTCTGCTGATCGGTGGAGAGAGAGGAGAGGAAACGGGATTTATAAGTAGAGAAAGGAGTGCGTCGGAGATGAGATGGGATTAAAGAACAGAGGAAGCACGGAATGGGCTGGCGCTCAGGACTCCACTCGCCGTTCTGCGCGGAGAGGGAACAGACATGGGACGGAACACGTGGCGACCCAACATTATCTCGTGGTCTCTACTAATAAAACGCATAGTTTAGTAGTCTGATCTAAGTCATTACAGGTTGGAGGGGGTGAGGAGTAGCTAAGGGTATCAGCTAATAAACCAAGGTCTAATCTAATCCATGCTCAATTGTAGTTGATCTCGTGTTTAACTTAAACTAGATAAAGATCGTGTAACTTATGAGCATCGCAAATTACTGGATTTTATCTTAAGATGGCCAAAGCTTGTCTGCATAAATGTAGAATGAGTTAGGAGGAGGAGGGCGGGGATGGAGGAGAGATAATAAATGGCAGAACAGCAAGATCCAACCATGTCAACAATGCAAATCGAGATCTGGAAGCATGGCAACGCATAAAAGCAGGACCACGGATCCCATCTGTCTCTGCGTCTTTTGTTATCCATTTGTTGTAGCCTCGTGTCGATCTTTTGTGAGTCTCCACGTACAGTAAATGAAATAATAAATATATAATTTACTTTATGAACCATCTTGTAGATGTTTAAATCATAATAATGGTATAACAAAATTCTTGCAAGCAACATCTCATGTTTGATTTTTTGTTTTAGGAATCATATCATAATTGGTTAGTGATGATTTGGCAATTCTATTTGATTTAGTATACAATCGACAGAGATCAGACAAAACAAATGGCGAGGTTCTTTCTTCTCTGTTGGGTCGAGATTCCTGATGTCTCCTTGCCACTTGTACCGGCGGTGGATTCCCGGAGCGATCATATGCGCCTGTGGTTTCGGATCCACGTGCGGCGTTTCTTGTCGCTCACTGCCCACGAGTTCTACGATTGTGTGTGCATTTGGGTTTTCCCTCGGCGATGAAGAAGGAACGAAACATCATAAAGAAAGGGAGAAACGGTAGAGAGAGAGATGGATGTGGAGACAAAGCAAAGATGTCAGTCGGAGGGTGAGACGGCATTTCTTGGGTTGGCGATCCGAGTTCCCGAGGAGGTGGGGAACAAAGCTGTAATGACTTTTGGGAAGAGGTGGCGTCCAAAAACCTCAGATGGCCCCATCAATGAAACAGCACGAGGCAGCTCAACGCATGGAGAAACCATTCTGTAGTGGTTCGTGGCAAGGTACACGAGTGCCATGGCATCATGCATTAAACTAATGGAATGTGCATCAAGCCAACCAAGGTTAGTAGGTTCTTCTCCTTCGTTCCGGTAGACGCATGCCTGCATGGCTTAGAATAGATGCCTTATTTTAGTCACCGGAGATTCCTGCTGTCCTCTTCTTCCCCGCGTGTGCGAGGTGTATGTGCTCGGGGAACCGTATGCCTCGTCTGCTGCTGCGTACCCGATGCGTTCGCGAGGAGTCAACTAGAAATCGTAATATAAAGAAATTTAGAACAATTTGGGTGGTAATTGATTGAAGGGATAGACCAATCCTTACATAATTAATGTTACTCTTTTAAGTTGACAATTTCGATTTCCTACCCAGCATTCAAAAAACTTGGCTCGATCTGCCTGTGATATCGGGTCTTATCGTGTTCGTACACAGAGAGACTGGGACGTGTTTGCATATACTAACATTTGTACATGTGAAATTACTGAGGACTTTAGATAGGAGATTCCATCTTTTAATTTAGGTCATAATATATGATAGGGGTAAAAAACTGATTTGATATAACACCCCGGATTTGACGTAATACACCCCACGTTGGACACCCTGTGCGGCACACTGCCCCAGAACGAGCATTAACAACGACACGACACGCACCCACACCCATCGTACCCGAACAACCTCCTCGGCTGACCCCTCGTGGCCGGCCGAGGCAGGCGAAGGCGCTGACTGACACCCCCCATACCCTGTGGCAGCTCGGCCTTCCACGCGACGTCCACGACGACGACAGACGCCGTCAGAGGTACGACCCTACCCCGGCAGGATGGCACATCAGGTAACATCAAACCCACTTATAAATACCCCCTGGCTCCCAACGGGCAAAGGGGGGCGATCTCACTCCAAAACCCCTCTCCGCCATCACTGACTTGATCGTCGGAGGGGTCGGGCCGAGCATCCGACCCGGCCTGTGTGCAGGTACTCGACCGCCGTTGAATCCACTTGGCGTTGCAGAACTTTCCAGCCAGATCCCCTGCATCAGCCACCGCAACATCCCAAGGGGAGCCACGTCTGATCCCAGCCATTTGGAGCCCGGAACCAACCGCGTCGACCCCGAGGTCACGGCTAAAAAAGTTACTTACCGTAACAGATTGGCGCTAGAAGGAGGGCCTGTCCAAATGTCAGGCGATCAGTGAATCCGCCTCGGCGGATCCTCAAGTGCTGAGCTCCCCGTCTTAGGGGAGCGTCCCCCGCATGACGAAACCCACGACGAACGCCCCATAGCGGTATCAGAACGCTACTAGCAACTGTTCAACGACCCAGGCTTGTCGCCCCCCGGCGGTGCACCCGCCAACCCGTCGCAAGTGTCACCCGAGGCCTTTCATGACCTCGCCCACCAGGTCCGAGCTTTGACAAGCATGGTGCAGACTATCGCCTCCCAGCGAACTCCTCCGCATGCGACACAAACTCCACAGCAGTGGGAGACTCCTGCCCGGACCCACGTACCATTCCCAGAGCTTCCTGGCTCAACTCGAAACCCCACAGCTCGGCTCGGGAGCCGGGAATCGGAAGACACGGCGAGCCGTCCCGGACCCGAGGCCCCGACCGCCAATTTGGCAAGTGCCCTACGGGCTCAGCTGCGCCTCGTCAGTCAAAGGCTTGGCGAGGTACAACAGGAAGTTCGTAAGTCAAAGGGAGAGCTCGGAGCGGACGGACACCAAGGATCTCCGTTCACCCCCGAGATACAAGATCAGGCGATCCCGCCGCACTTCTGCCTCCCTTCGTTGGACGCGTATGATGGCGCCGCCGACCCAGCGGACCACGTGGCCGCTTTTCGCGCCCAGATGGCGCTATTCGGGACTTCAGACGCCCTGATGTACAGGGCGTTCCCAACGACTCTGCGGGGACCAGCCCGCACATGGTATAGCGGCCTGAAGCCAGGGACCATCGCCTCCTTCGATCAGCTCGCCAAGGATTTCGAGCTTAACTTCCTGGCGTACGCCCGACCAAAGCCGTCCATGGCGTTGCTCCTGGGGCTCAACTAGAAGGAGGATGAGCCCCTCTCCCATTTTGTGAACCGATTTACGACACAAATCCGTGGATTGTCGGATGCTCAACCCTCTCTCTTGATGCAGGCCTTCATGACTGGCCTGCGGCCCTCCAGGTTCTTCTGGTCGCTCGTGGAGCGGCCCCCCGCCGCGGTCCCCGAGATGCTCCAGCGTGCCAGTCAATTTATCGCCGCGGAAACCTGGATGGCTGGAAAGTGGGAAGAGCACAAAAAGACCAAGTCAGAGCCGCCCCGACAGCAGCAACCCGCCGCCTCCAGGCGAAAGTTAGACAGACCTGACCCGAGGCCTCCTCTTCCCGCCTTGAATTCTTCCCGGACTGAAATATTCCTACACGAGAGGGGAAAGGGGCTGCTTAGGGACCCTCACCCGATGAGGAACCCGCGGGAGCTCGCAGACCGTTCAAAATATTGCCGATTCCATCGACAACACTAGCACGACACTGAGCAGTGCTACGAGTTGAAGAGACAAATCGAGGAGCTCATCCTCAGAGGTCATCTCGGCCAGTACCTCCGGCCGAACAAAGAGCAGTCTCCTCGCCCAGAGGGCCCCGTCGAGCGACACATTGATGTGATAGCCGGGGGCCCCGCATCCGGAGGAGGTTCCATGTCGGGCAGGAAGGCGTACGCCCGGGCCGCTCCCGACGAAGCCTCGGGACACGAGCCCGAGCCCGAGATCACCTTGCCAACCGGAGCTGCCGAGCGACCCGACCACGACGACGCCTTGGTGATATCGGCCAGGGTAGCCAACGCGCAAATGAGGAGGATCATGGTCGACACGGGGAGCTCGGCCGACATACTCTACCTCGATGCCTTCCAGAAGCTGGGCTGGGCTAGGGAAAATCTAAGCCCAATGTGCTCGGCGCTCACCGGTTTCATGGGAGATTCAATATCGCCCCTAGGGGCTATTACTTTGCCCTTGACCCTGGGGACCCCGCCAAGGTCGAAGACGATGATGACCACCTTCCTGGTGGTCGACCTCCCCATTGCTTACAATGCCATACTAGGTCGGCCGACCCTCAATAAGGTCAGAGCCGTCGTCTCGACCTACTACCAGACCATCAAGTTCCCAACCCGTGCTAGAGTTGGGGAAGTCACAGGAAGCCCCCGAGAGTCCAGGCGGTGCTACCTCACCTCCGTTACGTTGGGCAAGAGAGCCAGGACCGAGTGGTCCCTGGAAGATCCGCGGGAAGTGAAAAAACTGGCTCCTCATCCTGAGCCGAAGGGATCCATTGCGGACGTTCCTTTGCGGGAAGCCTGGCCGGACCAGACGGTCAAGATCGGATCAGAGCTACCCGAGCGGGAACGGGAGCAGCTCATCGGTCTCCTACGGAAAAATGCCGACATCTTTGCCTGGTCCCCATCGGACATGACGGGTGTCAGCCCTGAGGTCGCTGAACATCATCTCAACATCCCGTCTGACGCTCGACCAGTGAAGCAAAAGCCCCGACGCCAGGTCCCAGACCGACAACGCCCCATACAAGAAGAGGTGGACCGGCTCTTGGCCGCGGGCTTCATAGAAGAAGCCAAATATCCTAAAATTGTCCAATGTAGTCCTCGTAAAAAAACACAATGGAAGCTGGAGGATGTGCGTTGATTATACCAGCCTCAACAATGCATGCCCTAAAGACTGCTACCCCCTCCCAAAGATCGACCAGCTGGTCGACGCGACGGCCGGCCATGCGCGACTTTCTTTTATGGACGCCTACTCAGGGTATAACCAGATCAGGATGGCACCCGAAAACAGAGAGCACACGACCTTCCTCACGGGTCAAGGGGTGTACTTCTACAAGGTCATATCGTTTGGGCTAAAGAATGCTGGAGCCACATACCAGAGGACGGTAAACAAGATGTTTGCCCATCACATCGGGAGGAACATGGAAGTCTACGTGGATGACATGATTGTGAAAACCCGAGAGCCCGGAACGCACCTTGCCGACCTGGCCGAGGCCTTCGCCACGCTGCGCAAGTTCGGCATGCAGCTCAACCCCACAAAGTGCGCTTTCGGCGTCACCTCCGGGAAGTTTCTAGGGTTCATTGTACACCAGAGAGGAATCGACGCCGACCCGGAGAAGGTTCGGGCAATAATCAATATGCAGTCCCCCCGGACGATTAAAGACCTGCAGCGACTTAACGGCAGACTGGTCGCTCTGTCTCGCTTCCTCGCCCGATCAGGCGATCGCTGCCTCTCATTCTTCAAGGCGCTTAAAAACCCGAAGAACTTCCAGTGGACGTTAGAATGCGAGGAGGCTTTCAAACAGATGAAGCAGCACCTGGCCAGCCTTCCCCGGCTCGCCTCCGTCTCTCCCGGCGAGAAGCTGGCCCTCTACTTGGCGGCCTCTCCTCATGCAGTCAGCTCTGTCCTGGTCAAGGAAAGCCCCGGCCAACAGCTCCCGATCTACTACGTCAGCTACGTCCTGAGTGGACCTGAGGAGCGTTACACGCCGATAGAGAAACTCGCGCTTGCCCTGGTGCTCTCGGCTCGGAAGTTGCGCCCCTACTTCCAGGCGCACCCGGTGGAAGTCGTCACCGACCAACCCCTCCGATAGGTCTTAACAAAATTCGATGTTGCAGGACGGCTCCTCAAATGGGCGGTGGAGCTCGACGAACACGACATAAGATACCTGCCCAGGACCGCCATCAAGGCCCAGGCGGTAGCCGACTTCATTGCGGAGCTGACTCAAACGGAAGTTGTAAATCTCGAGCAGGCTCCCGAGGCTTGGACCCTACACGTCGACGGCTCGGCCAACTCAAGGGGCGCCGGTGCGGGGCTGGTTCTCCTCACCCCGACGGACGCTCGTTTGAGCGCTCCCTCCGCTTCCGGTTTAAAGCCACCAACAACGAGGCGGAGTATGAGGCGCTGCTGGCGGGACTAAGGCTGGCCCTTGAGATGCAGGTGGACGCGATACACGTCCACACCGACTCGCAACTTATGACCGAGCAGCTCAACGGCGGGTACGAAGCTAGGGACACAACCATGGCGAAATACCTAGCCTGGGTAAGGGACCTAACCGCCAAGTTCCATTACTTTACGCTGTCTAATGTTTCGAGGGAGGAAAACGAGCGAGCCGACGCGCTGGCCAAGCTGGCGTCGAGACCAACCCCTGGAGCAAGGACGGAGGTTGAGGAGCTCCCTGCCCGCACCATCGAAATAGCAACTACGGCCCCGAGCAGCACGCCGCTCACGTGGGTGCAAGCGCTACTACGCTTCAAGAGGGATGGAACCCTTCCCCTCGACGAAGGCGCGGCTCGGCGCCTGCGTCGCACGCATGCGTGGTACACCGAGGAGTGTGGCCGCCTCTACAAACGGTCCTTCACCTATCCCCTCCTACGATGCCTGGAGCCTGACGAAGCCCGGACGGTCCTAACCGAAACCCACGAGGGGGTCTGCGGCGAGCACATCGGCGGGCGAACCTTGGCGCACAAAATACTCCGCCAAGGCTACTACTGGCCGACCATATGCCGGGACGCGAAAGCTTACGTACAGCGGTGCAGATTGTGCCAGCAACACGCCCGCGCACCCCGACAGCCCGCGGTCCCGCTCAGCCCTATCGACTGCGCATTGCCATTCGCGCAGTGGGGGCTGGACCTCCTCGGCCTCTTCCCGCCGGCTTCTGGACAGCGGAAGTACATAATTGTAGGAGTAGACTACTTCACAAAGTGGGTCGAGGCCGAGCCACTGGCGACGATCACGGAACAGCAAATGGAGAAATTCGTGTGGAAGAACCTGGTAACTCGGTTCGGGTTGCCCAAGGCCATCATAACCGACAACGGACCTCAGTTCGCCGGCACAAGGTTCCGGGAATTCTGCGCCGGTCATGGCATTCAACTGAGGTTCAGTTCGGTGACCCACCCTCAGACGAATGGGTTGGCCGAGGTAACCAACCGATCCATCTTGGATGGCCTTAGAAGAAGAGTGTCTGCGGCCCGATCGACCTGGACGGACGAGCTCCCCAGTGTGCTATGGTCGCTACGCACCACTCCCAAGACTGCGACCGGTGAATCCCCGTACAGCTTGACGTTCGGAACCGAGGCCGTCCTACCACCCGAGATGGCTGTCACCACGCTTCGGACAAGGAGCTACGACGAGGAAGCCTCGAACCAGGGACTTCGCGCCAGCCTCGACGTGCTCGAGGAGCGACGCGCCGACGCGCACCTAAAGGCCCTCTCTCACCAGAGAGCCGTCGTAAGGATCTACAACAGAAAGGTGCGACCCCGATCGATTAGGTTGGGCGATCTAGTCCTACGAAGGGCCGAGGTCAGTGACCCGACCCGAACGAGGGGGAAGCTGGCCCCCAAGTGGGAGGGACCTTATCGGGTCACCAGGGTGGTCCGACCGGGTACCTATCGGCTCACAGTGATAGACGGATCCTCCTTACCGAGAACATGGAACGTCCAGAACCATAAAAAGTTCTTTGTCTGAGGTCAATACCCATGGTTTCTCCTCCAAGTCGAAGCTTTGCAATTTTTGAAGCTTAAAGACATGCTGGGAAAAGACCTCTTTATTTCTGAAGCATGGAATTACAAGACTCGACTGCGACAGGACTCGAAGATTACAAAAGAAGGTTACAGGACTCAATAACAGCTCAGCCGAGCCGACCTCAAGACTGTCCTAATCGTCGGAACCCCCGACGCCATCGTCGAAAGGAACTTCCTCCGGCATATCCACATCCAAGTCCTCGGGGTGCGAGACAAACGGATCCACCTCGACCTCCAGCCCGGGACGGCGCGTCTGGAACCGGCCCAGGGCAATCCGGTACCCATACTCGTAGGTGACTTGCCCCGACCGAACCAGCCCGAGCTGGAAGCCTGAGGATCGTTTATAAGCTTCAATTATTTCCTTCTCCTTCTCTGGCCGCCGCTCCTGCTCGGCCGCCAGAGCTTCCGAGGCCCCCTTCGCATCGGCCAGGGCACCCTCCAACCGTTGGGTCAGGGCGGCCACCTCCCCTCAGACCAGGCAAGCCTCGGACTGCGCCTCCCCCAGGAGCCCTCGGAGATTGTCCTTCTCCTCCTCAGCCGTCTTCGCCTCGGACCTCAGGCGAAGGACCTCAGCCTCCAGCGCCGACATGCGTTGGTCGGTCGCCCCTGCCTCGGTCCGGAGGCGCGTCACCTCTGCTTCGAGCTCCGAGGAGCGTTGCTCGGCAGCCGCGCCCGCCTCCGGAGCCGCCCCTGCGCGAACCTCCTCGAGCTGCCTGCGTAACTCGGCGTTACGGTCGCACAAAATGCCCAGGGCCCGACCTGCGTCGCGAATGCGATCTGCCAACGCCATCGCGTAGTGCTGGCCCTGCAAAAGGAAAGTCAGAACAACCCTCGCTCGTACCATAGGTCGGAAACCAACAGCGGAACACCTACCCACAGCAGCGACTTCACGGATCTACCAAGCAGGACATCCGATGGCAAAGTATATATCTCGCGAGCCAGGTCGGGGTGCAGCCCTCCTCGGATGAACACGGCTGCGGTCTCCCCATCGGCCCACACCCGGGTCCCGCGAGTTAGCCCCCCCCAGCGGGCTACCAACCGATCAAAAGGTTGGCCTTCTGAAAGCTCGCCCATCAGGCGCGTTTGGTAGGAATCGTTCGGCGGCCCCGCGGGTAGACGACACAAGTCCCGGATCGAAGGCTCCCGAGGCGCCTTCCCCGCCACCTCATTGCTCGGGTCGGCCTCGCCCCGAGCTCGCCCCCCTCGCCTGTCGTGCGAGTCTGACTCCGCCGCCCCTACGCTCTCCTGAGCCCTTAGGGGAGTCGGTTTCTTCGAAGCAGCGACCTTGGCCTTCTTTCGAGGGCGGACGACCTCGAGCTCCACCGGCGCCTCTCTGGTGCCGACGCCCGGGCCGACCTGGCGTCGTGGAGATGCGGCAGACGGGACGCGTCCTCCACGCACTACAGCGAGGTTCACCATCTCTGCACAAGCATATCGACCTCGGTTAGTATCCCAAAGGAGAAAAATAAAACTGGAAGGCCTACCGCCACCTTCTCAAGGCATACCTCGAGGTACCGGGCTCAAGCCCGCCTCGACCAACCACGCCTCGGTCATCTTTCGGAAGACTCTAGAGGACGGGAGGATCTCCTTTAATCTTCGAAAGGCTCGAAGCTCCCCCTCATCCAAGGCCGGGGCAGTATTATCGACTGCGCGCGCCGCCCACCGTAGCCCGAAGCTCCAACTCTCCGGATGGCAAACATAGAAGAAGCGCTCCTTCCACCCCTTGTTGCTGGAAGGAGCCCCGTTGACCCGGAAACCCGGTCGAGCGGACAAGTAATAGCCCCCCGACCCCCTGGACAGACGAAAACAGGAGAGGAAAAGAGACCGGCTCGGGGTGACCTCGGCATAGTAGCATTCCCCGAGGAACGCCACCAGATAGCGCCAAGAATTCGGCGCCATCTGAGAAGGAGAGATGCGCCACCACGCGACGCAGGAAGTTATAATAGGGTGGAACGGAAGGCGTAGCCCGGCCTCGAAGGCATCCACGGTTAGGGCAAAGCCCTTAGGTATGGGATCATATGCCTGCTGCCCCGGCTCAGGGGCAATGAGCGTGAACTCCGCCGCGATGCCGTAACGATCCCGAAGGAGGCCGAGCGACGACTCGCTCATGGTGGAGTCGAGGTCGTGCGACCACATCAGCGTTTTAAGGGCTTTGGTGGCCCTTTCCTCGGACGATGAGCGGGAGCTCGCCAACGCCACCTCCTCGCCGACGGCCCCGGAAAGAGGAGGCGAAAAAGGAGAGAACGAAGGAGGGGAAGCCATCCTTACCGAGCTCTTGGGAAGGTGGGGTGGGTGAAGAGTGCTAGGCTAAATCACCCAAAGAGGGGGTCGAAGCGGATGCAGGTACCAAGAAGTGAAAGAGACCAACGGAGCGCTACTTATAGTCGGTTTCCCGCCGAAACGGCGGCCTTTCCTCTCCTGAGGTGCGCTGCGAAGACACAAACGTCGCATCGCCACAACTACGGCTGGCGCGACGTTTAATCACAGCGCGGTGCAAAGTACGGGGTCCCTAATCATGTCAACCTCGAAAACCGGCGACGCCCAAAAGGGGTGGCCCTTTGATCTTCCCCAGGGAAAAAGCAACCTAGCCGCCCGCGCCCGCGCAACGGTCAAACGGCTAAACGCTGATCAAGAACCAAGTACCACCTCGGTCACAGCCTATCTGCACTGAGCACCTCGGCCGATCTCTGCCGAGACCCCCCTCGGCGCGGCCCGACGGCCTGCCGTGTTCCTCGACCGAGTGGTGCCCGAGGCCGCGTCCTCGCATCCTGCCCGCCTGATCGTGCTACTCGGTTGCATGGCACTCGCGACCACACCTGCGCGGTCACCCCGCCTGCGTCGTGTTCCTTGGCTTCATGTTCCCGAGACAGACCAGTGCCGCCAGAACGCCCGCGTCATGCCCCTCGGCTCCATAAACCCTGAGACACGTCTGCGCGGCCAGCTAGCCCGTGCCGAACTCCACCGCCCTATCCACCTGCTCCTCGTCCCTCTACGTAGCCTACCTGCACCGAGCACCTCGGCCGATCTCTGCCGAGACCCCCCTCGGCGCGACCCGACCGCCTGCCGTGTTCCTCGGCCGAGTGGTGCCCGAGGCCGCGTCCCCGCGTCCTGCCCGCCTGATCATGCTACTCGGTCGCATGGCCCTCGCGACCACACCTGCGCGGCCACCCCGCCTGCGTCGTGTTCCTTGGCTCTAGGTTCCTGAGACAGACCAGTGCCGCCAGAACGCCCGCGTCGTGCCCCTCGGCTCCATAAATCCCGAGATCACACCTGCGCGGTCACCCCGCCTATTGTGCTCCTCGGCCCTTGGCTTTACGCCTCCCGAGATCACACCTGCGCGGTCACCCCGCCTGCGTTGTGCTCCTCGGCCCTCGGCTTTACGCCTCCCGGGATCACACCTGCGCGGTCACCCCGCCTGCGTTGTGCTCCACGGCCCTCGGCTTTACGCCTCCCGAGATCACACCTGCGCGGTCACCCCGCCTGCGTTGTGCTGCTCGGCCCTCGGCTTTACGCCTCCCGGGATCACACCTGCACGGTCACCCCGCCTGCGTTGTGCTCCATGGCCCTCGGCTTTACGCCTCCCAAGGTCACACCTGCGCGGTCACCGCGCCTGTTGTGCTCCTCGGCCCTCGGCTTTACACCTCCTGAGATCACACCTGCGTGGTCACCCCGCCTGCGTTGTGCTCCTCGGCCCTCGGCTTTACGCCTCCCGGGATCACACTTGCGCGGTCACCCCGCCTGTTGTGCTCCTCGGCCCTCGGCTTTACGCCTCCCAGGATCACACCTGCGCGGTCACCCCGCCTGCGTTGTGCTCCACGGCCCTCGGCTTTACGCCTCCCGAGGTTACACCTGCGCGGTCACCCCGCCTGCGTTGTGCTCCTCGGCCCTCGGCTTTACGCCTCCCGGGATCACACCTGTGCGGTCACCCCGCCTGCGTTGTGCTCCTCGGTCCTCATCGGTTCCTTTGCCCCCGAGTCCAATCCTACTCGGCCTCCCGAATAAATCGCGCGCCTCGGCCTTGTACTGCTCGAGATGCGTTCGCGCGACCGATCCGTCTGCATCGTGCCCCTCAGACCCACCTGAACAGCCCGCTTGAAACAGGAAGCCACGCATCGGACTCCCCACATGCAAAGCCGACGCATAGCTCCTTTCGGGTGGGGCATATGATAGGGGTAAAAAACTGATTTGACATAACACCCCGGATTTGACGTAATACACCCCCACGTTGGACACCCTGTGCGGCACACTGCCCCAGAACGAGCATTAACAACGACACGACACGCACCCACACCCACTGTACCCGAACAACATCCTCGGCTGACCCTTCGTGGTCGGCCGAGGTAGGCGAAGGCGCTGACTGACACCCCCCATACCCTGCGGCAGCTCGGCCTTCCACGCGACGTCCACGACGACGACAGACGCCGTCAGAGGTACGACCCTGCCCCGGCAGGATGGCACATCAGGTAACATCAAACCCACTTATAAATACCCCCTGGCTCCCAACGGGCAAAGGGGGGCGATCTCACTCCAAAACCCCTCTCCGCCATCACTGACTTGATCGTCGGAGGGGTCGGGCCGAGCATCCGACCCGGCCTGTGTGCAGGTACTCGACCGCCGTTGAATCAATTTGGCGTTGCAGAACTTTCCAGCCAGATCCCCTGCATCAGCCACCGCAACATCCCAAGGGGAGCCACGTCTGATCCCAGCCATTTGGAGCCCGGAACCAGCCGCGTCGACCCCGAGGTCACGGCTAAAAAAGTTACTTACCGTAACAATATCGATTATGATATCAGATACAAGATACATTATTAGTTAATTATCTGATAAGTCATCGTTGTAAAAGAAAGAGGAGAAAGATAATATTCCATCTTGTCATTTATGATGAGAAAGATAATTGTAAACTTTTTTTTATCATTTATGACCGGAAAGATAATGCTTCCTTCTTATCTTTTACGATTAGGTATAAATGTTTATCTTTAACATAGAGAAAGAGAACCATTTGCATCGGCCCTCGCATGCTTTGGGTTATTAACTTGGGCTTCGGAGGGATCGAGTTGAGAAACCCACCCTCCCCCCCCCCCACCCCCGACCTTGGTCTTGGTGTAGTAGCATTTTTGGAGCTCGTATTTTTCACTTTAGAGGCACTTCGGACAACCTAGTGCATGTTGGTCCATACTACATCGGGCTTATCAAGACTTCAACGATATTTTCTCATAATATTTTGACACTAAAAGGAGGGTCTGATGCCGTAAGAATATTTACTTACCAATCCTACCTCTGACCTACAATACTTTCACTCGAGGGGCAACAACCTCCCTTTCTGCACGTGGATGCATCCACCTTTATACAAACACTGACACGATACTAATATTCGTTCAATGATCCAAGGGTGACCCTAAGTTCCTTGCTCGTCCCTACTGAAGCGTTCCTCGACCTCACCCAATAGATGTAGATACCAAAGAGCATAATACAAGCTGTTGCTTCGATCTTTCCCCAACTAACCTAACAAGCGATGTCATCACCTTAGTCACGATCAACAATTCAATTGTTGGGAAACTCTAAAGCAACATCATATGCATAACAGAAGAATAGAAAACAAAATTTCTAGATTTTCACAGAAAATAGTTTCTTGTCATCGTGTGAAGATTAGTACGTAAAAACTCGTAAAACCAAAAAAACTGCACGTGTTAAGGGATATGTGTTACTTAAAGAGATCGTATATCCCTAAAATCCTACAGATCTATGGGAGAGAATGAAGGAGGTCAACTGTTCTATTCTTTAGCGGCGATCCACATGGTAGATGCGGTGAAGACGCTCCTCAAATTGCTGTACAAACCTCTTCTTCACGAGCACAACATGATCAAGAAGGGGGTCGACCCTTCTTGCTGTCCACACACCTCAAACAAAGGTTATTGGCTGAGGAGGAAAGGGAGAGAGGAGAATATAATACGGTAGCCAAAAGGGGCCTAGCCTATGCCCCTTTGGTTTCTTTCTATTTATAGAGGTCCTTATCAACTTAACCTTAATGGATCTTATCCTATCGTGTACTAAATCTCCATCCAATTACTCAAGCCTCTTGAATTAGTGGATCTTTACCCAATAATATGTCATTGGTTCTTATTGGATCTTATCAATAAGATCCAATAATTCATATATTTATTGGATATCCAATAAGATAAGAGTTCAAACATATATCTCATATCTGAACCTCTACTCGTCGCAACACCTGTCATATGTGTGTGACCCTCTAAGCCCAATATCAAGCTGACCATAAGTCGTACCTATTATAACTCCTTCCGACTTAGTGAATTAGGATCTTTTATAATAATTTACTCGATTCATCGACTACGAGCATACTAGGCTATATGTCATAATTCTCAAACGATACAGGGGGATCCAATCCATTGACTTGTCTATCCTTAGTTACCATGTATATATAGTCCCTCATTCATCTAATATCCTAAAGATCGTATATCGAGTATGGTGCTGTCAGACCCATATGGAATCTACTTGAGTCTCGCTCTAATTAGATTCACCTGAAGAACTCTTTATCTCTCAATCCGAATGACTCTAGCCAGGTATTTGCTTAAGCAAGAACACATAGGATATTCCTCTCATGACACCGAGAGTAATTGATCCTCTATCAATACTCAATTGTCATCGTAAGATTGACTACCACTTACGATAACCGGTTGTGCTAGATTTGGAACTTCCATACATAGAAGTCCGGTATCAAAGAGTAGAGTACTCATATAGGACATCCTTTGTGTCTCAGGTTTAAGGACTAAACATACAATTGGGATCACGAAATTATTGTTTAACAATGAGCATCTTAACTATCCAGCATTCTGTGAGCGAATCAATCAGTGAACTCATTCTCTAATGAGCACCTGTACTATATTCTTAGTGTCTCCACACGAGTAGCTATGATACTAGCTGCCTCCATCATATGGATAAGTATATAGCACACCAGTTCATCTGGTTATCTCGATATCCCTCTCGAGTAACTTACAATCAGAATTATTTAGGGTATGCATAACGGTGAATCAGTCTCATTATCATGATCTCACTACAATCCGATTCTCATTGCATAGATCCATGAATATCATAATATATGCAACATGTAATATAAAGTGAGAAAATATCAATAATAATAATAAGTAAAAAGACTGTGTAGCGTGTCATACATATCATCACTCATGCGATTGGCTTATAGGGCACCTATGACTAGCATACTCATGTCTATAGTGGATCACAATCATAAGACTACAGAGGATTAAAAAGAGGGATGAGGTAAAATATGTTCGAAGCGCATAAGTCGAGAAAGCATGACCCGTATGAAGAGAAATATATCATGATGGAGGCATAAGATAAAAATATGCCTGATGTACTTGAGTTAAGAAAACCTAACCCGTGTGAAGAGAAATCTGCCATGACGAAGGCACAAGATAAAATGTGTCTGAAGTGCATGAGTCGAAAAACCCGACCCACCTGAAGAGAAATTTGTTACAGTGGAGGCATAAGGTAAAATGTGTCAAAGGCACATGAGTCGAGAAAACCTAACCCGCGTGAAGAAAAATATATTACGATGGAGGCATAAAGTAAAATATATATGAATCGCATATCAAGAAAACCCAACCCGCGTGAAGAGAAATCTGTCACAATGAAGGCATAAGGTAAAATGTGTTTGAGGCATGTGAATTAAGAAAACTTAACCTACGTGAAGAGAAATATGTTACAATGAAGGCATAAGGTAAAATATATTTGAAGCATGTGAGTTAAGAAAGCCCGACTCACATGAAAAAAAATCTATCATGGTGGAGACACAAAGTAAATGTGCTAGAGGCGTGTGAGTTAAGAAAATCTGACTCATGTGGAGAGAAATATGTCACAGTGGAGACAAGGTAAAATATACTCGAAATGCATGAGTTGGGAAAACCTGACCTACGTGACGAGAAATCTGCCACTATAAAGGCATAAAATAAAATATGCTTAAGGCGCATAAGTCAAGAAAACTCAACCCATGTGAAGAGAAATCCGCTACAACGGAGGCATAAGGTAAAATGTGCTCGAAGTGTGTGAGTCAAAAAAACCTGACCCGCATAAAGAGAAATCTATCATGATAGAGGCAAAAAGGTAAAATGTGCTCGAGATGCATGAGTCGAGAAAACTCGACCCGCGTGAAGAGAAATCCACCACAACAGAGGCACAAGATAAAATATGTCGAAGTGCATGAGTCAAGAAAACCTGACCCACGTGAAGAGAAATCTATCACAACGGAGGTATAAGATAAAATATGCTCGAGATGCATGAGTCAAGAAAACCTAACCCGTGTGAAGAGAAATCTATCACAACGAAGGTACAAAGTAAAATATGCATGAGGTGCGTAGGTCGAGAAAACCTAACCTGCATGACAAGAAATTTGCTATGACAAGAAATATGCTATGACAAAAGTATAAGACCAAATGTACCCAAGGTACTTGAGTCAGAAAAACCTAACCCACGAGAGAAAATCCTAAATGTTATACTTCAAGCCCCTCTCGCAAGAGCTTTGAAGCATGCCTTTGGGATGAGGGACAAATGATCGGGGATATATTATCGGCTAATCATTCGATATGTCATCGCCACATGACGATTAAAAAAGGAGAAGATGAAGCTTCCTTCTTGTTATTTATGATTAGGAAGACAATCATAAACTTCGTTCTTATCATTTATGATAAGAAAGGCAATCGCAAGCTTCCTTCTTATTATTTATAATCAGAAAGGCAATCTCAGGTTTTATTCTTGCTCTCTACGATTATGTATACAAACTCACCTTTAACATAGAGAAATGAGAATTCACATCGGCACTCACATATCTCAGGCTATTAACTTAAATATCGGAAGGACTAGATCGGGAAACCTCTCCCAACTGATTTAGGTGGCATCTTAGGAGCTTATCATTTTTATCTCGAAGGCACTTTAGACAATCTTGCATATATGAGTTCCGACCAAATCGGGATGATCAAGACATGAATAACATTTTCTCTTAATTTTAGTTCAGGTGCTAATGTTGTATATGGGCAAAAGAAATAATAATGACCACTTTAGTTGTAAGAAGCGAGTGACTCTAATAGCCTCTACCTGATCAACAAACATATCCGAGCCTCACTACGAACGAAATGCGTCAATGCTGAAAAGGGCTTTTAGTCACGAAATGGACCCCTTTTCTCTATAGCATTGTTTCTAGTATCTTTACGAATTTACTTAAGATTATTATTCTAAAATATATTTTCCTATAGTATCTTCTTCAAAAAAAGAAAAATTATGTGTTGGTCATTGGCATAACATTTTCCTCTCTGATTATGCATTCTTAGTGAGGGAATGATGTGCAGAACTAATTAAAATTTACTGACATATATCCATTTTGGCTGACTCACTATAACATTACTATCTCAGTGTATCCTTGAGACATCTCAAGATGTACCATATTGATTCGACAAAATCGAGGTTATACCTTTTTGACCCACACTAGTTCTATGCAATTATATAACCACGCCAATCTAACCTTTAAAGCATTAGAAGAAACTAATAATTAATTTTCCATTATAGGTCCACTCCGTTATTGTAACAATCTAAGTTTTAGACGAGACACATTAATATCACACATCTTTTAAGGGTCCTTTTTAATCCTTTGCCATAATTCCTTAGTTTATTGGCTATAATCATCATTGTATAAGAAGTTCATATTTTAATCTTCTCCTTTTTTTTTTCTCCTTAGATAATTCTGAACCACAAAAGACTTTTACATCATTTTCATCCCCTCCTCCTAAGGTAAACCATGACAAAAAGAAAATAACACATAAATAATATAAACTTTGAGAACTTTTGTCATGACCCGAGTTTGGTAGACTAGTTAGTCCATCAGACCTAAATCACTGATCAAAATATTTAAGTTAATAATAATAATAATACACTTATTAGACTCTTATAAATCATTATTAATCTTATCCACTTTCGATGTGGGACTTCATCGTCAAAATCAATATAGCCTAAATCAAACACTAGTATCGTGTATGCTTGAGGTATAGTTTAGTGGTGGTTCCATACAAGCTCTCTCACCATTACCTAAATACTAGATCGATTATGATACCAAATATCACGACTCAAGCCTGATAGACTAATTGACTTATCTATTTCGTCTAACCTAAACTAAAATATTTAATCTGATATTAATATTAGTCTACCTAAATTAAAAATAATAATAATACACTTATTACACTCATCAATCCCTTATAAATTAATATTAATATTAATATTATTCATTTTTAACATGAAATTAATCATGATGTTATACTCTTAATATCTCTAGCCTCTTTTTTGCACTTCAATTTTATAAGATGTATATAGGAAGATTGGCTGCATTAGAAATAAGATTATAACTGATCTTTTGATTTTTGCTCTAGAAAGTAATAATGTTGCTAGAGCTATGTGATAGTCACTTATCGACCAAGAACTTAACACGATGCACTACAATTGAACGAAAAAATGGTTTAATCTCAACCGTTAATCAACAGTAGACGAGTACAACACAAAGGACCTTCTTCTCCGCCGACGAAGAGGTACTGGTCGGAACAGCGAATGCTTAGGCTATCCAAGCCCGAGGGTGGTGTCAACAAGGAGGTCGGCGGCAACGAGAGGAGCGTGGAGAGACGATGGTGTCACTTGCACCAGTCATATTAGCACAGATCCGACAGAAATGGCAGATTCAACGCCAAGAACTCAAAGCACATGCAGCAAACGCTACACACCAAAAGGAAGAACAGACAAGAAGACTAACAGGAACGACGACGAGGCTTCTCTCATGCTAATCCTGCATTTGTACTATACAGCTGAGGATCCTTCGTGTACCATATGAATCTGCTGCCATCTTTGGTACGGATTCTGACATCTGGGATCTGCTGCACAACATCCCAATTCGCCTCGTTCCGGCGGCAACTCTCCAGCAGCGGTAAGCTGCACTGCAACTCAAATTTCTTGAAACTCGCACCTTCGCTCCGGTGCTGCTCCATCAGCAGCGGCAACCACCGGGGAAGATGCACCGTTGATGGCGAGCATTCGAGGACCAGGTGCTGCAGCGAGTCGAGATTCTCCACACACACCATCTGCGGGCAGTCGCTGATGGCCAGATACCTCAGCGAAGGAAGGTCGGATATCCTTTGCAAGCCTTGATTACTATTGACATGGAGCTCATCCAAGAAGGCCAGGTTCATGATCTCCGTCAATCTGTGATTACTCCGAATCTTAAGCAACTTCAATCTCGAGGCACGACGTAGGCCTCCTGGAACAGCTGTCAGCTTTGGACAGTCGATGAGATAACACTTCTGTAGATTAGGCAGCAGTTGAAGTCTTTCTCGAATACTGTCTTCCTCTGTCATGCATGATGACCATTGTTCCCAGTTGCGCATGTCAACGAACCGCATCACCTCCAATTTGGGGAACGCGGCAGCTCCTGGAGGAATATGGCCGAGGATTTCAGGCCCAATGGCCACAACCGCATCTGCCTCCCTAATGGAAAGGAATTTTAGCTTCGGCAGCCGGCCCAGAGGAGGAAGCTCTGCACATGAAGGGAAGTGACTGAGCATCAAATATGACAGGTTAGGGAAAGAAGCATCCACGGAGGCTGAACGAAACCAGATCGGGAACCGCTGATATGGGAACTCCTTAATGTTCAACTCGCGTACGCTGGGTGGAGGGCACAGCGAGTCGCACGTCTCCTCTGCTCTCTGCATCTGCTCCCGCCACACTGGTGCTTGATTGTCCCATGACAGAAGCAAACGCTTGAGGAAGGGCTTGTTCGCGAGCACTTCGCCTCCTCCTCCAACTGCCCTCTCCAAGTTGTGTATCCTCACATATCTCAACTTGGATAGACATCGCAGCTCCTCCAACTGGCACCCCTCGTCAGGTCCGGTCGCGTACTCGCCACAGCCGATGATTAGTCCTCCGAGAGTGATGAGGTTCTCCAATTTGCTTATCCCTTTCGGCAGATGGGTGAGGGGTGTACGCTTGAGCCGAAGACATCTCAGACTGCGCAGCATCATGATGGACTTGGGAAGTTGATCCAAGCATTTGCACTCGGCGATGTTCAGGGTTTGCAGGTTTGCAAGGCTTCCAATGGATTCTGGTATCCTTCGTATGTTGGTTCGATCAAGATCCAAGTACCTCAGATGCAACAGCTTGCCGATGGAATCCGGAAGGCCCTCGATGCATGAATCGGACACGTGCAAGACTCGTAGATGCTCTAACCTTACAAGTACATCATTGACCATCCTGGTCTTGGGAGAGTCGTGGAGAATTAAGGTCCTCAAGCAGTTCTGCTTCAGTATCACTTCAGGAAGTTGTAATCTTTCGCCGATGTTAACCATCGACAGCCGACGGACCTTTGTCAGAGGGCTCGTATGCAACCTGGCACCATCGTTGAACAAAATGCCCTCTCCTTCCATCAAAAAGTGAGCGAGGGACCTCAGGAGATCATGCATCGTGCACCGGTCCCCATCCATACTTCTCGGATCTGGTTGTAGAAGGTTCCTGGAGATCAGCTCCCAGTAGTAGTCCTCGGCTATATCCTCCATTAATCTTTCTCCATCATCTGCTCCAATGAATCCTTCGGCCACCCAAGCCCGAGCAAGATCGTGACAACTAATGCTGTAGGGTATGTACAAAGAACAGTAAAGGAAGCATGGTTTGAGATGAGACGGTAGGTCGGCGTAGCTCAAGTGCAAAGCCGCCGGTAGCTCCTCCTTGTCGATCTGGTTCATATGCCACGAGTCACTTCTGAGAACCGCTTCCCACGCTTCCTTGCTCGCCTCTGCCTTTCTAAGAACCCCTGCGATAACTTTGATTGCAAGAGGAAGCCCGTCGCATCTTTTGACGATCTCAACCCCAATCTCTTTCAACGTAGAGATCTCATCCTCCGTACCAACTCCGAGAGCCATCTTTCGGAGCAGTTCCCAGCCACTCTCTTCGTCCATTTGCTCAACATGGTGGATGCAAGCATTCATGCTTCTGGCGATGCCGGCATCTCTGGTGGTAACCACGATCTTGCTGCTACCTTCTCCATTCATTACAGGTTTCCTGAGTAAATTCTCCCACACATCTGAACACCATACGTCATCCAGTACTATAAGGGAGTTTGTCGACAGGAGAGAGACTACTCGAGTCTGAAGTGTCGCTGCGGATTCAAAACCATCAGTGTCCCCTCCTGCACATCTAATTACCTCTTTCAGCAACTGGTTCTCCGAGTAATTGTTGGAGACATACAACCAAATTCGTATGGGGAAGTTCTCCTTTATCCATTCATCATTGTATATCTTCCGTGCCAGAGTGGTCTTGCCAATCCCACCCATACCGACAATCCCGAATACCCGATACTTTTGTTTGTCGTTCTCCAGTATCAACTTGATTAGATTTCGGGCATCATCTTCCACCCGTGTCCCTACGACGTCAGTCTTAACCTCTAGGAAAGACGTTTCTCGGGAGCTTGCTCTATGTTCTTGGGGAACTTGCTCTAGTCTCGGAAGAATTGACCTGTCCTCCTTGATCTGCTTCAGTCTGCTATTGAGCCCTTGGATCTTGCTACTGATTTGATGGCGAAGCTTCACGCATCTGAAGTAAGAAGAAGGGGAAGCGAAGGAGAAGCTTATAGCTGAAGCCAGAGGCTGGCCTTCCAACAGCCTCTCACCTTTGACTATGCAGAGGTCGATGATGTCGTCGGCGTCGTACATGACGTCCTTCAGCTCTCTCACCCATCTGCCGATGTCGGAGTCCGTGAGCCTCTTCCGTTCTGCGGATTCCAGGAAACCGCCGATCCTCTCCAGCGTCTCTTGCAACTTCTGGAGCTCGTCCCCCACCTGTAGCACCTTGCAGATCTCGCCCTCGATTAAGTTTGCCAGCTTCGGTAGGTAGTTCGATAGGAAGAAATCCAGAATCATCGCCATTTTTTCAGACACTGAGAGAAGATGATACAGCACTCGAGATTAGTTGACGAATTCGGCAAGAGAAGATATGATTCTATAGTTATACTAGTTGAGTTATGTGTAACGCACGTGCACCGTTCTTAATAAAATAGATAGCACACAAATTCGGAAATATTTTTCTTCATTTAAGAACCATGAAATACCATATATATATATATATATATATATATATATATATATATATATATATATATATATATATATATATATATATATATATATATTTGATGCATCAGGACTAAAGAAAAAAAGTTTCCAGGTAAAACTAATTCTATCGGCATTAAAGAACACAGTGATAAAGAGCTTTAGAGACATTTTTATTCAAAAGGCTAGTGTTGCTTTTCGGCGAATCTTGTTCCCTCGTCATCTTGATCAACCAAAGACGAACTAGAAGCTAACAGAGAATGATATAATGAGCAATAAATAGCGACAAAACATGTGATGATTGTTTGGCAAAGCCAAAAAGTTAGGCAGACATAGATGATAGTGAGAGCTCACCACAATAATAAAGTGATCCAATTATTCTGACTCTTTAAACGAGCGGTTCCTAGTGTATGGCAATGGATGCTCACTTTAACTTTGGGGAATGGCCATTGCTTCCTTTTGCCACAAGAAGGGATGACTCTTTAAATGAGTTGTCAAACTCATTTAATATATCAGAATCAACCTGTCACATATAAAGAAGATAATAAAATCAAATGAAATGAGTTGTCAGTAAACAGGAGACAAAGACGACCATCTTTATCTCAGATCCATATCTCACACCCAACTTTATTCGGCAAGCACTCCAGTGAAACAAGCTGGACTCCCTCTGTAGCCTCAATGAGGACCCTAGTGAGACGCCTGCGTGACATGGAAGTTGAAATGCCAACTTTATTAATCAAGAACTTCAATTTATCTGTGCAAAACCAGTAGCATGCGTGTTCTTAGCAGGAGTAGACCGGTTAGATGATGAAATATCACTGGCATCTTACAACAACTGAGAGTGTAACGGTAAGCACATCACCCTTGCATCGACTGAAATCATGCACAGGATCTCCCTTTTAATCTCTCATAACTAAAATTGATAGTGATGTGATACTAGATTTTCTAAACAAGGTACGCTGGAAATAGCCCAGAAAAACCTAGCAATTAACTGGCCCAAGCCAAACACAATACATGCACAAAGTTATTAAGAGGTTTTCTTCTTTACTAGAGGTGATAAGGCAACTGAAGTTAGGAAAACAATACGAAAAAACAGAAATATGTATGGTTCTTAATGCTCATATGTCAACGTATTCTAAGTCAAGCAGAAAGAAGACACGTAATTTTCACACATGTAAAAGCACAAACAAAATTACGAAATATTTCCATGTCTATGGAGGCATCCGATGAACTCAAGGCATAAGTTGCACTGTCGTACCTCATGTTCATGCCCATGGTCATGAGAGTGGTCACCATGTCCTTCCCAAGGATGATGCCAACCCTATGAACAAAGTTATGGTATCATAATTTTATATTAAAATTATTAAATGGCAAGGAGTCGGATGTAGTTATATTCCAAAAGAGAAATTACCAATACTACTGGACCATCTTGCTTAGCCCTGTAAAGTACCCAAAACCTGCAAAAGGAAATATCTGCAACTGGGTTACATTGTTTCTATGCTAATTACTACACTTCAAGAATAACTAGTTCTTTCAACTCAATGGCATCTACAAGTCATATGCAAGCTGTCGACACTTGCTATGTCCCAGAAAATCAGATGCCAACATTGTAGTCAAAGCCGGTGGAGACAACTTTATGCACCAGAGCCTTTGCACATCTTCCATCACACTCAAGGGCGAAAATGAAAATTGCATTCAGAAGAAGATACATCATCAAAAAGGTAATTTTCAATTCTAGAAGTCCAAACCTGACCAATTCTCCATACCATACAAGTCTAACAATCGGGAAACTTGTAATAGAAAGGATCGAAATCTTTGAAAGGCAAGTTTCCCGATCATTTCTCCTGTTATTGTTCTAATCTTTCCTATTGCAAGTTTCCCGATCGTTTCTCCTGCAAGTGTTATCTTTTCTATTGCAAGTGTTTCGATCCTTTCTATTGCAAATATTTCGATCCTTTCTATTGCAAGTTTCCCGATCGTTTCTCCTGTTATTGTTCTAATCTTTCCTATTGCAAGTGTCCTGATCTTTCCTTACTGAATTTTTATCTCTACATTTGCTTTGAATATGAGGAACATTGAATTGTTCTAGCCTTGTATTTGATATATCTCCTGTTTAGATGTAATGATTCGAATGTGTGCAACTCCTGAAATTCTGACCTTTCTACCTTTGTATGGTTATAACTTCATGTATTGATCTCTGATTTGGACAAAAATTATATGATCAGAATATAGACTCATAAACATTTCTTTTGATAGCTTTCTTGAGTATATTGGAGCACGATTGATAGTTTGAATCATTTGTTCAATATGCCTCTTGAATTCTGCCAGAAATCGAGCTTTGGTCGATTTCGCATATTCTGGTTTCATTCCTTTGGAAATTGATATCCTTTAGCTTTCTTATTCAATTGAGCTTTATATTACTGCTTTGAAATCTTGTATGCTCTTGTCCTACATGTATTTGGATACCTAAATCTGTTATGTAAACTTCATGTTTGTATCGTAATGTTTTATAAAGGCACATGTACATTTCGTTGTTCCGCATGTGCTTCCGATATGTCCCAATTTATTGTTCACAATACCCTTTTGTATTCTGGTGTTTGTGGGATTATTTGGACCTTTGCCAGAAATGATAAAGGGTATGTGCTTAGAGCCTGCGATGCTCTAGATTATGTTTGGTGGCCATTCAGAAATGGATGGACCATATTATGTTTGGAATCCCACTTCACCATCTATCTGTTTGATATGAAATTCAGAGCCGACCTAGCACTTGGGCAGGGTGAGAGGGCTCGAGTAGGAAAGGGCTACCCGTGGATGGAGTCGAGAACTCATCATGGCGTGGAAACACCACTGAGTTAAACCTCACATGCACTATGCTAGGGTACGACGTCTGAGCTTCTGTTTCGTATTCGTTCTTTGATATGCTCCGAAATGTTTCATCTGTTATTGTTATGCTTCGAAATGTTCCATACGCCGTTGATATGCTCCGGAACATTTCATACGCCTTCGATGATCTCTGAAACGTTTCATTTGTTATTGATATGCTCCGAAACATTTCATTCGTTGTTGATATACTCCGAAATGTTTCATCTGTTATTGGCATGCTTCGAAATGTTCCATATGTCGTTGATATGCTCCGGAACATTTCCTACGCTATTTATATGCTCCAATTACTCTGTGCCTCATTTGCTATGAACTGATATGTTCTGAAATGTCCTATTTGCAATTGATATGCTTCGGAACATCTCGTACACTATTGATATGCTCCAATTACTCTATGCTACATTGGTTATGAACCAAATATGTTTTGAATGACATGACACATATGATTTTGCATCTAATGAGATGGTATCCTTGAGAATTCTTGTATTCTGCCTTGCATTATGATATCTTACTTGTTTGAAATCGTTCCTTTTGTTCTGAATATGCTTTGTCACTTGCTGAGCTGTTTTTAGCTCACTCCGTTGTTATATAAATCTTTCAGGTCAGCTTGTCACTCTTTGAGATGTTTAAATTGGGCTGAGGCAGTGGAGAGCTATTCAGAATTATGGGCAAGTCTTGTTGGTTATTATGTTATTGTTGTATAAGCATATTTTGTATGAAATGAAATGTTGTCGATGAATCGAAATGGATATACTATGTAAACGTGTTAGAAGATCTCTCTTATTTGGAATTTCGGAATGTTAAGTCTAATTTATGATGATATGCACTTGTGGTGAATAGTTGGAGTTCTGATTGTATAATTTATTTAGCTTGTGGATTTATAAATGTTGTTCATGTTTGTCAAGTTGGCTTGGGTTGCCATAAATATGAATTATCGAGTGATGTGATATATGATTATAAACTGCACGGGTTTTATATATGTGAATTTGATAGAATGTTTTTCAGTGTCCTCAAATGTGTGTTTGGATCCTGGATGGATTTGTGTTGAAAATTTTAATATCATGGATATTTGAGGGGGCGTGACAGAGGTGGCACTTAACATAGTTAATTTAAACAGATAATGAAGGATATGAAAACATTTATCAACCAAAAAGAGGACCTATTTATTCTTAGACTTAAATCATACAAAAAAAATGTGATTGAGTTGAAAATGATTAATTATTTGTAGTGACGCGAATGGTAACAATGTCTTCGCATCAATTAGAAAAGACATGAATAAACATGTATAATCTTGTATCAGGAAAACAGTAGATACACATCCAAACATGTATAATCTTGTATCAGAATATCAAATTCATATCCAAATGATAATGCCAGACCGATGGCACGAGGACCATCTAAAGAAGAAAAGATAACAACAGACACTACTCACACACGGCACAAGAATATTCTCCAATATATATTTCACTGTCACTTTTGGATCTTAAAGATAAATTACATACAACTGCCGCACAGGTGCATTACTTCCCATATATCTTTATTTCTTGCTCAAAGATTGACCAGAAATTGATGCACCATAATAGACACCTTAATTCATATCTCCATTGTTATGATATTACATTGTTGATTAATCAAATAAATGACACTTTCTATTTCTTTCACAGAGAGATATTTCCATATAAAAGTTTGGATTGTTACCTAAAGCATATTTTTCAGCAATGTTTGACAATTTATCTGTTATTCTAAATCAATGTTTTGTGAAGGCACAATCCCACTGTGGTATCGTATCTAGCTTTTAAGATTTTCTATCAATATATATACATTGAGTGGTTTCTATCCCAAGTCCTGACATCATGCTTCAAGGGCACAACATATTCTTGCAATCATCAGCAGTAGTTTCGTAAGTCACAGAAAGCAAGAGAGAGAGAGAGAGAGAGAGAGAGAGAGAGAGAGAGAGATTTATAGTAGTTTCTTAAGTCACAGAAAACCTTTTGCCAATAGAGACACACAAAACTGAAAAATGAAATTTGGTATGAGAGTAAGGGAATGGAGTAATTTCTGGGATAAATTAATTTTCAGCTACAGGCCCTTTGTGCTTCAAGACAGTAACCAACTGATTAGGAGAATATTTCCTATTATGAACCGCATCCAGTTTGATGCACTGGATCCATATTTGTCAGAATTTAATTTTGACCAATTTCCCAACCTCTTGTCAAAATCAATCAAAATCGAGAAAGAATCAACCAACTTTAATTGGTGTGCAGGTTCTTGCCAACCCACGATCTAGGAAGGGTTAGTGCACACTATTTTATACTTGCATGAATCTTTTGCATAACATATATAATAGTCATTTGCTAAATTATATGTTTAAATGAGGCAGTCAATATTTATTTTATTAAAATAAAAAACTTTTTGCTAAATATAGCATAGACATCTCCCTGATATAATATTCCAATTCATACTGGAAGGAAGCTATTATTGAGAAATGTAAACAAGTCAGATAGCTGATAAAGATGGTTTTGGTGAGCACGAAAAAAAGAGAATCAGTTAAAGCTTGCAGTTTGCTTCCAATTGAGAAATGATCTTTGCAAGTGTTTCTGGACTTGACAAATCAATAATCAGACGACTGGTTACAGAATAAGCATCATCTGGCGACAACTTCCCATACTCAGTCAAATATGTGACAGATGGAATGCCACAAAGAACAATAGAACCAATCAAATGGTCTTCAGCAATAGATCAATATGAACTATCCAAATAAATAACTTATTAAAGTTTCTTATGATTTCTGACTCTCCTAAAGACACAAATGATAACAGTACTAGTGTTACCAGGGGATGCGTCCAAGTCGCAAAGAGAGCTTAGATTAGCACTGTATATGCGAGATATTGGTGGTTAGTGTATACGATGCATATACCAAGATCAAGAAAGTCGAGATCGAGATTACAGGTTCTAAAATACGGTCCAAGGACCACGATGACAAATAGATCAGGGATTAGGATAACCCCAAAAGTGGGAGAATTAGGATTTTCTCACGAATTCATCATCTAATAGTACCAGATCACATCACCAAAATCGACACCACGTATCACATCACAATTAAAGGAAAGAGGGATGCAGAGGGTTAGGGTTCGCGGCTGGGGGGAAGATGAAGTTACCACATGATGGCGCAGAGGCCCTTCCCGGTCACGACGTGCCACCGCTTGGGGTGGTGGATGGTGAAGCCCTTGTACGTCGTGCTCTCACCGTGCCCTCCGCCGCCGCCCATACTCCCTTCTCCCTCGATGCGGTCGACCAACCGATGTCTGTCTGGATTTCAGTCCACACCAAAGACCGGCGACGCTATGAGCAGGAACGTTACCGGGTCGGACTCGGATTGCATCCACATGGACCCGGAACTGATAGTTATACAGATCCAAATGAGGATTCACATCCAACATTTTGGGTCGGATATCGGATTCTCACACCCGATATATAGGATCTATGATACGTATCCAGGAACTCTTGCAGTTCAGATTCGTCCACCTAAAAAGCCTTCATGAAATAGTTCGTGGATAGATTGCATCCATAGACGCATGTTTGCCCCTTCCCAAACATGTAGGTAAAGTAAAAAGCACCAGATGCCAAAGTAAGTTGGAACAGCAAACAACAAGCTTGCCCTCCTTGTCTGAAGAAACTGTCCATTGGTACAAGTGGGTCTTTCTCAAGCCCCGGTTCCATGTGACATCACAATTCTCTCTCTCTCTCTCTCTCTCTCTCTCTCTCTCTCTCATGGATGGCAAGAGTCTTCGGTGAGTTGTATCGAACTGCATTCCAGAAAGATCTTCAAAAATATAGAAAAAAGAAGTGCAAGTTGGAAGCAGACAGAATATCAAACGTTGCATGGCATGTACGATAGCATGTCACAGAAAGATAGCCACAAGCCACAATAGGATGATAACTGTTCAGATAAGCATCACTATCAATGAGGCATGGATCCAACCAGTTCAACAAGGGTTACTCTCAGATCGTTTTCAGGTCTCCCTACCACATGACTCTGCCTCTCACCAAACGATACCGAAGAAAGATACAGATTCACCATGGTTTTTCTTTCCTTCTGATACTAGACAATGATGCTTGTCAACAATGATTGCCATGCATGATCCACCAAGAAAGAAGAAACTCCAAGTTAGAGGGACATTATCACATGCACTTAGCTTTTAGAAAACATTAGCATATTCGTACATCAACATCTTTGTAATTGTGGCACTCATGAGCAGCAACTCGTGTTATGTCCCAAAATAATAATAATAATAATAAAATATAAGTAGTGAAGACGAAATTTAGTTATCTTACGATATATTGTCAAAAATTTTACCAATTAAACTATATGATGTCTTACATATAATGTCTTGCATTATACAATGAACAAGAGCATCTAGGCTAATCCTATCATGCTTCATCTCAAGAGCACCTGCCTATTTGGTAAGCTTGTCATGCTTCATATCTTATATAAAAGGACAAAATGATATTGGCCCAGCTACCATGTGGCTGTTTCCGTGTTGTCTTCCCCACCTCAAGAGGCGAGTCTTCGCCAAAATCCAGACATGCAACTACAAGGGCAGCTAGCTTATCCAATCAGCACATGGTTTTGGTCCATGACTCCACTGCCACATGGAATGTCCTTTCTTGCTCATCTATCTATATATGTACTGCTCGATCCGTCCTATTTCTTTGTGCCTCACAACCCTCACCAACCCTGTTCTCCTACATCTTGTGCCTCGAAGCATTCTTGTAGCCTTCACAAACAGCAGCCATGCTGAACCCAAAGAAGCTCATCAAGATGGTGAGGAAGTGGCAGAAGGTGTCTGCCTTGGGTAGGAGAAGAATCATGTCGAAGAATTCAGATACTAGTGCTACAGCAGACTCACCCAGTTCTCTGGTTGCAAGCAAAGGCCATGTGTTCATGTACACCACCGACGGCAAGCGCTTCATGGTGCCCTTGAAGTATCTAACCAGCAGCATCTTCCGGGAGCTCCTGAGGTTGTCCGAGGAAGAATTCGGTTTGCCGACCGATGGGCCGATAACGCTGCCGTGCGAAGCCGCCTGCATGGACTACATCATCTCCTTGCTTCACAGCCGAGTCCCAAGGGAGGTGGAGAGAGCTGTGCTTGCCTCCATCGCCAGTAGTCGGTGCACCACAGCTTTAGCTCCAGAGGGGCTCAACCAGCAGCTGGTCCTCTATGGCTTCTGAAAGAGTCACTTCCAAGTAGGATCTGTACATTGTATTCTCACCCTCGAAATTTTGATCCTAATAATATTAGCGATCAAGTCTAACTTCGGGTACTGTAACTTCCGAGCAATAAAGCTGCACAGTATGCGTGAATGATTCATTACGGATTTGCCATGCTCTATAACGCATGAACGATGACTGATACAGCGTGGAGATGATAAACCATTTTTAGGTGCTGATGACCATAATAAATCAATTAGCACGTATAAAATTGTGGATTCAATTCAACCAAATTTCTTACTGCAACTTGCATCATGATCGTGAGGTCTTCAACAAGAAGGTTGATCCCGTTGTGACAGATTTCGATTCATTAGTCAATTTATAACGTAGTAAAGCCCGAATATATGTTAACATATATCGGGATTAACACCGAATCAACCCTTCAGTTTCTCGATTATGAGTAGTAGAGTTTACATCTTTTCCGATGCTACGGGACGATTCACTCATCTGCGTCTATCCATGGCAATATAATTTATTTTTATTTTTGGCTCTAAGATCATATCAAAAATTTTGAAATGGCTAATTTGAATCATTCTAGTTAATGTTAACATATATCATGACAGATATCAATTCAATCCTAAAATTTAAACTTTTAAATTATGAGTTAAATCTAATATATATATATATATATATATATATATAATCCGACTCTTTCAATAATTAATAATATGAGACTATTCTCTCATGATACTTATATAAATATTTCCAACAATTGATTTCTAAAGCACCATACTAGTTCGATCATGTTGGCCTTCAAGTTGACATAACTTTTGGGGCACACGAAAAATGCACGATAAAGATATATTAAGAAGCTTATCTTTTCTTGGTTGCAGGCATAGATACGAATACTTCACCAGCACCCATGTTTTCCTAAATGCTTCTTGGAAGTATTTGCCAATGGAGCTTCCAGAGGAGAATACTATGCCAACAAGTGGTTGAACTGCTTGATCTCATTTCTTATCTGAATAATTCAAAGATTTAGTATCCATAGATCAAACTCATCCTAAAATGTCTTGTAGAAATTAGGAACTTAATACGTTCGTGAAAACGAAACGGAAGCAGTTCTGACGGAAACAGTGGGCACCAGGTGAAGGACAGCCACCAATCGTGTCCGGGCTGCCTGCCGCCTCCTCATATTGGAGCCCCTCGGCCGCGCAAAATGACGAGCGGCGAGCAGGCGACGCACATGAGTTGCTGCAGATAGAAGCTGGACCCGCCGTCACAGAGAAGGGGACCTGGTCACAGAGCTGCTCCGCTTCGCCCACAGTGTGCCCTCCCCAATCCCCCGCTTCTTCCAACGCAGATTCGTACTATTCTCCGTCGCCCTTCGTATTATTAGTACTGTACCGTGAGCTCGATCAATCACTCTCTCTCTCTCTCTCTCTCTCTCTCTCTCTCTCTCCGTCCTAAGCAGTTAATGTTGTGAGGGTCACGATGCCGGTTAACTTTGTTCTATAATCTGTGCCTTGTTATGACTTCACCCACGAGTGAGACAGTGCAGCTCGTTTGTCCGCTCAGAGAAAACTCCTGTAGCATTTGAATCCTCCAACTGCTGACACTAAACAAATTAAAGAGAAATGTTTAGCTACTCTTGGTTTGCTGGCTGTCATTCTTCACTGAAACAAGCTTACACAGTCACGGCAAGTTAAGATATCAAACTGATGATTAGTTCAAGGAGGATGCTCCTTTATGATCTCAGTTTGATCTTAAAAGGGATCAAATACTAGATTGTAAGCTCCTACGTCGTGCTGCTAGTTAGTAGCCCAGCTAATAAGAGAAGCAAACGGAACTTGGAATTTCCATTCTTAAACTTGTCCATTCTCCAGGAGCCAAGGTTACATTCGACGTAAGGTTACATTCGATGTCTAGTTCCTATACAATAGGTCCATATCGAGAAAGAGAATATATTGCTCGATCTCTCTGAAGTTTAAGTCAGTTTTTTTATAATAATGATTAATATCCTAACATATGTCCTGGAGTAACGTTTTATACCTCTCGTCAAAGATTAGTTGTATGCGAGCTTTTAATGACTGTCGACATTCCAAGCGATTGATTCGTCCACTCCGGAAGGCATGAGCCGACTGTTCCGGTTCTATACCATGCAGAGATATCTTATTCGATTTTGTATGCGGTTTCGTATGGTCGGAGCGACGTGATTATTATTATTTTTTTTATTTTTTTAAGATGTGATTAATTGTGTTACTTTTATATATGCATGTTATGTCGATTCGAAGATATCACGTTGGTTCCGAGGTAACTATCTAGAGATGGGAAGACTTATACGGCAAACTCATTATATTATGTTAATCAAACACTTATTCACGTGCAATCGTAGAACAAGTGATGATTACTACAAGTGCTCCAGCAAAATAGTGCTTTTACGTAGCTTCGGTAGGCATTGCTTGTTCCTTACGGCTTCAGAATCGCGAGGGCGTGATCCATGGGATTCCCAGCTTCATGATTGCACCACGCCCTCGTCGTCTCTTTCGGGAAGCACGACTGCACCTCACCGGAGAACGAAACAGCAGCCAACAAGTCCTCACGGGTCGAGTAAAAACCAGAAGCTAACTCTTGCAGCTACTCCTTCGCTCCACCACCTCAACCATCCTTCTCCCTGCAACCCTTTTCCTCGTGGATCGGTCATGAATGGTTCAGCATTAATGGAGTGAGTGAATTCCCTCATTCTGTGCGGAAGATGATGCTACAATGGATCACAGAGAGCATAAACGTACGCTCACTTATGTTCTCCATTTATTTCACTTTCTGAGTGCCATAAAACTCACCCGTCCCATTTCAAGGAGGACGAGGATCATGCACCTTTCTATGGTTCCTTAATAGAAACTGCAAACCATATGTCTACTAATGAAAGTTACAAGAAAATAAAACAAGGAACATTAACTTCAACAGCAACAAGATCAAAAAGCTTTTGGATATGATTGTCCGATTTTTAATACGTAAGGCATTCAAACTCGAATCTTATTAATTGTGCAAAGTCTTTGCAATGGTCTCTCTGGCCTTCAATTTATTGATAGGTAATTTATGAAATGAGTTATTATTCCTCATGTTCAACTCAAATCCGTAGAGCAGATGAAGATATCATCACTAGGGAAATAATTAATACGTGTAAGCTAAAAAGGAATTTATGCATTGGTAACTGAAATATTATGATTTATGGATAATTTACTTTGAAAAGTTCATACTAATTAATTTTTAACATATAACACTGCTCTATTGAAAAACTATATATATATATATATATATATATATATATATATATATATATATATATATATATATATATATATATATATATAACCAATTTAGAACCAATTCAGGTCAACCTGTGCCGCTTCTTCTCCTCTACCTCTTCTTCCTACTTCACCCGTTCTTGCTCCCCATCTTTTAGGGGTCATGGAGAAGATGGGCGGAAGAAAACGAGAAGGTTGAATCAAATCGAGTTGGTCTTGTTTAATTCGATTTAACACAAAATCATGTAATAAAAGTTAAAGATCATATTTGTTCATTTATTAAAAAAATAATATTTGTACATTATTTCTTGTCACGAGAAATTAATGTAGAAAAAAAAGTCTGATGGACCAATAAAGAACAGAGCAAAAACCATTGTTTTATTTTTTGAGAGACGGAAAAAAGAAGACGACGGCCGGCATCGATCCTCGCTCCTGCCCTTTCCATTTGTAACAGAGTGAGAGTGAGAGGTGGAAAGCGAGAAAAGTGAGAGCTCTTCGCTCGCGGCGCCTTCTTCTCTCTCTCTCTCTCTCTCTCTCTCTCATCATTCTCCCCCACTCTTTTCTCCGATCTGAAACCCACCCCTCAGGCGGACGAGAGAGAAAGCGAAACGCGATCGAGGCAATCCCTACAAGAATCCGACGGCGGACGTCCCGCATTCTTTACCTAATTGGCTTCGGCATCATCACTTCTCCCCGGGCTGCGGCGATGGGGAGCGTCTCCTCCGAGGAGGCGGAGGAAGAGTACGCCTCCGACCAGCCGAACGATGGCGGGGGCAGCGACAGCCACAGCCCCAGCGCCAAGGTGCCCGGGTCCGACTCCTCCATCGATTTGTCTGGCCGCCGATTCCCCGTCGCCGGCGTCCCGCTGCATCCCGGAGGGGATTTGCTCTTCTGGGAGGCAAACGTGGAGGAGAGGGCGACGGATTTCTCCGGTTTGCAACCAACATCTTTACCTCATTTCCGCTTTCGAGTCTCAATCCCTTTTCCTTTTATTGACTCGGTTATGCTGAAACAGATGCGCTAATCACCCTGACACTATGCTTTGATTTCTTTCTCAGAGGTGGAGATGATGAAGGAGAGATTTGCCAAGCTGCTCCTTGGCGAAGACATGTCGGGCGGTGCCAAAGGCGTCTGCACCGCCCTCGCGATCTCAAACGCCATCACGAATCTCTCCGGTGATACCCTGTTCCTTCTGTTTGCTTCACTCTAATTTGTTAGAATTACCATGTTGACATTTTTGTTCTTGTTATGAAATGCTGAATCAGCTGCAGTTTTTGGGGAATTATGGAGATTGGAGCCCCTGGCGCCGCAGAAGAAGACAATGTGGCGAAGGGAGATGGATTGGCTCTTGAGCGTAAGTGACTATATCGTGGAACTCGTCCCCTCCATCCAAGAGTTACCCGGCGGCAGGTCGTTCGAGGTGATGGTCTCTTGTCACCGCACTGATCTCCAGATGAACCTCCCAGCGCTCAAGAAGCTCGACGCAATGCTTCTTGGCATGCTGGATGGATTCTGCAATACTGAGTTCTGGTACGTAGACCGGGGATTCCTGGTCACTGATGCTGATGAAGATGCAAGCAAGACTTGTCCATCTTCCTCGTTCAGGAGGGCGTCTTCGAGGCAGGAGGAAAAATGGTGGTTACCTTGTCCGGGAGTTCCACCAACTGGTCTGTCAGAGGAGGCAAGGAAGAGATTGCAGCTGTCCAGGGATTGTGCGAATCAGATCCTGAAGGCAGCCATGGCAATCAATAGTGCAGTGCTCTCTGAGATGGAGACTCCTGATGTCTACTTTGAAACATTACCTAAGGTATAGACCATGACTAGCTTGTTTATTTATCCTCTCCCTGGTTAAAATGAAGCATATATGTGACATAATACTATATGATTGAATGAGAGACATTGTTAAAACTATAGAGAGGGAGAGAGAGAATCTTTGATCCCAAAATAGCAAATCTGAAGCTATATGTTGTACACAACTAAATCTGAAGCTATATGTTGTAGACAACTAAATAGATCAACCCTTGTGGATGTGGACATTGGGTGCATCTTTGCTTGTTTTTGTAATGTATTACAATGACATTGGCATAGTTGATCATCTACAACTGTGTAATTTTTCATAGTGAAGAATACAATTATTCACAATTTTAAATAACTCTTATTTTTCTATGATGTAGCAATTTTAAGATTCATGTTAATTCTACTTGTCCATGAATATTTCATCTTTCACATTCTCTATATAATCCAAGATGTGGACTGAAGACATGCTCAACTAGTGCTAGCTTTAACTATTAACAATTGATTCACATTCACTATATATTCACATTCTTCTTTGCCACCCTCGAAGGATATCTAGCAATTGATTCTTTATATAGACATAAATTATCATTTCTATATGGATTGAAGGTGCAACATGGTTGCAATACCAAATCTCTTTTCTGTAAAGGTTCTTTCTTCTGATCAACTGCCTTTTATGCTAAGTGTCCCATAGTAGGAAATCATATAACCTGATTGTTTATTTAGATACTTTTAGTAACTATTTACTTGTAATCAAAATTTGTCATGACAAATAATGTAAAAAGATGAATTATTTAACATGTTCTTGATGGGAAGATGGAATCCTTTGGGAACTTTCATGAATTTGCTGACTGAAGTTCTTTGATGCTTTGTTGTTGGTGCATTATATTAAAACTGACACAGACATGCATTGGACTAAAAAAGAAGTGATTTTAACATTTGCATGAGAGCAACTGTTGTTTTGATAGGGGACCTTTTCGTGCTTCTCTGTAATGAATGCAATAAGCCAATGACATGGCATTGTAAGGCATATAAAGGGAAAGAATTTTATAAGAAATGTTGTGAAGAACTCATGTGATATTTGATTTGTACCTGTTTTCTCATCACTATAGATTGTGTTATTTTGAAACCAAGGTACAGAAAGGCACAAAGGAGGACAATATTTAGTTAGGAAGAAGATTGTCAAGAATGCTATGGTTATCATCAACTGGACCCATGACTGCATGAACAGAGAACAAAAAAGTGATACTGATTGTTGTTTTTATGATGATATACAAACCCTGTAAACACTTCATGACACTTTTAGCAACATACCCTTGATACCCTCTGTGCAAGAATTTAGTAACCTGAAAGAGGACAAATAGCAGAGTGATTCATGCTTGGGTAGAATAATAAAATCATATACACCAAAGACAATAAAACAACAGATTGATATGTTAAGGGAATTTTGAAATGAGCACACATGATAAATGGGATACATAAAAGATGAACATGATTCACAAAAGACTGGGTAGAAAAGATGCAAAAATACATAAATAAAACATGAGATGACACAAGCACAAATAAAAGCAGGGAACACATTGTTGATGAGTTTAGATGGCATAATATTCAAGTTATCTGGACCGAGATAGGAGCATGATCATGTAAAAACCTGAATGTCCAATAGGAGTGCAATTGTCATAAAATGATCATACATACAAAAAAAAGATGCATTCAGTGGAGACAGTTGTGATGTTCTCGGCTTTTCCAAGTAGTTGAGCTGGTACATGTCACATTGAGCTGTTGCAGATGTTGATCTGGAATTACTTCCATCATATGTAAGCTTCAATCAGATAAAACAATGTAGCCAGCCCCCATCTATTTTTTCTTTCTTTCTCTTAAGTTCACTAGTAGTTCTAATTGTATATACCCAGTAAAGTTTATCACATCTCATTATGCCTGAGTTTCTTCATTTTTCTTCAATTGTGATGAATTGCAGTATGGGAAAACCTGTTTAGGTGACATCATCTACCGCTACATAACCGCTGATTCATTTTCACCTGAGTGTCTACTTGACTGCTTAGAACTTTCATCTGAGCACCATATTCTAGAAATAGCGAATAGGATTGAGGCGGCAATACATGTTTGGCGGCTGAAGGGCCAAAGCAAGCAGTCTCAATCTAAAGCAAAGAACTCATGGAGTGGAAAGTTCATTGGACTTGTTGGTGACACGGAAAGATTTCTGTTCCTTGCAGAACGGGGTGAAGGTCTTTTGCAGAGCTTACGACTTCGTTACCCTGCTCTTCCACAGACTATTCTTGATATGAACAAGATTCAGTACAATAAGGTAATTCGTAACATCCTCTTAATAGCTGATATTTTGCCCAAATGGTCTCAGATGCTTCTAAGTAGAATATTTCTATTACAACTAGCGGTGTATATTACTTGTTAACTTACAAATTCCAAGCATAGTTCCTCCAAATTGTCTGTATTATTGGCCTCATCATGAATGTTAGTTGTACATTATGTGTAGTGAAATTACACCAGCAGTACTGCATTTTGTTTAGCAGACATGATTATCTCATGTGAGAAACTCTGGGGACATGTGATTAAGCATGTTAACCTCTCTTTCAGGATGTAGGGCAGTCTATACTTGAGAGCTACTCGAGGGTTATGGAGAGTTTGGCATTTAATATCGTGGCAAGGATTGATGACTTGATCTTTGTGGATGATGCTACAAAGAATTGTGCAGCTCCGGAATCCATTTCTATACTTAACCGGGGAGGAGTGGGAGGAATTCCAATTCATAAGAGGATATCGCCCAGCCCATTCTCGTTTCAGAATACGCCTTCTGCCTCACCATTTTGTCCTTCCACTCCACTTATAGGAAGTCCAGTAACAGTGCCATCTTCCTTGAGCAAGGGCAGCCGACAAGAACAACAAGAGGGGAAGGTGGAGAGGCTTATTTCTGGCAATGCAGATGAGGTATGGTCATATACTAGGGAACTATGTTCGAGAAAAGAGACAGGTGATGCCCCTGAAAGGAACTGACATGAAATAAAAAGTTAGTCGATTGGCCTCATGAAAGATGGATCTGGCAGCCATCTATCACATGGAAAGCTTTGACAATGAGACATGAGCCGATGGTTGTCTGATTGATGGGCTTATTCCTGTACAGAAGTAACCGATATCAAGTTTCGCGCTTTACACTTTAGATGCAGGTATGGATCTTGTTACATGTCTACCTTCAACTTATTTTTTAAGAGAGTTGTTACCTATTAGTATTTTGGTTTTAAAAGGTATTCAAAACAACATCACCGGTGAAACTGTTCATGAAATTGATATGCTAAGCCTTGCAGAAATGTTGTGCTTGAAAGATTGAACTTCATAGCATGGCTGGGTCAAGTAATGGTTACGACGACGTCTGAATGGGGTGTAAAGAATGCTAACCTCTGCAAATCGTGAGAGTTATAGTGAATGTTTAGTTGTATTGTGATGTATGGCCTCAGACTTGGGTTTGTCGCACGACTTTGGAAACCTTCGGATTAAGACCTTTAGTTGATGCTTTAACTAATAATCTTTGTTTTCTTGGACAAAAAATTGTGATGTCTAACAGAAAAGTCCAAGAAATCTGTTCATTGGCTGATGCCATCCCCATCCTCCCTAAAACAATTACACCATTTAGCCCTAAACAATTTTGTGCCACTGTATTCATTGATAATTACAAATTGCAATGTCTTGAGCATCAAGTCGGTGCCCAACAGCCTTTTGTCAAAGCTGCTCTACGAGATCCGATGATAGAATCTGATTAAGAAGATGACAATTTATTGAATAGCCCGAGATGCTGTGATTCTAATTAAATCCCTCGTATTGGTCTTGTTCTTCAGTGCAGAACAAAACAACTGTCCGTGTGAGCATATTTTATGTGTTGCTGCAGTGAGATGTCACCCATGTGATATGACGTTCGGAGGCAGAAATGGAGTCTCTCATGCGTCTCATATGGACTCATGTCATGTTCCTATTTGAGGGAAACGTACGCTTCTTTGGAAGTAACTCATGCTCGAGAAGATTTGATGCTCATCTTCAAGTGAGAAGAAATGACACAGTGCAAAAGATAAAGGAGGTCAGTAAAGGCGAGGGACAAAGATGGATGATAGTCACCAACATATTCATGAAATGAAAACAAAAGACAGCATTAAATGCAAGTATGTGCATTTGGGGATGCAGCTCATCCCAAGTCACCGCCTGCAAGCCTTCCACGTGCTCACTGCTTCCCCTGCCTTCGCCAACAGATGACCATCAGCACGCATCTCGTAACACTGTAGAACCGCCGACCATGGCTCCCTCGCCGCCGCGAGGCACCTTATCCTCTCCGGCGCCGGCTCCTCCTTGGCATTGCCTGCGCGACGCACACTGGCCCATCTCATTAGCCTGCCTCCAACACCTACCACTTTCGGAGCAGACTATATAATAGCTTTCTCTAGCTACGCGACTCTGCCAAACTCGTATCTCTCTTGTGAGTCAAAGTGAGAGGGAAGAAAGAGGGGGAGGAAGTAATAAGGGAACAAGGGAAGTAACATCACTTTATCCAAGATCTCCCTCCATTAGAGTAGACATTAGATCTCAAGCTAGCCGAAGCTACAGAGCTCATCTTTATAGACATTCTCCCATGGGGCCTTCCAGTATGCATTTACCATCACAAACACATCTTTGGATCGTCAATGTCACAAATCTCCTGCTAAGAACTCATGCACAACGCCTTCAACTTCAATCATACTTGTCCCTGAAGACCGCCTGATACCCATATCACACATCACCTTTCGCACCCTCAACGCATCTTCTGTTCTACCAACCATAGCATAAAGATTCTGCAGCGCTACATATCGACCTTCTTCCAATGGTTGGAGCTGAATGAGATGCACAGCAGCTTCTATGCCTAGTTCATACTTGCCGTGGGCAAAGCATCCACCTAAAAGAGCACCCCACGCAGATGCATCAGCTTCACACGGCATGCTCTCCAGTAGCGATCTCGCCTCATCTAGATGTCCTCCACGAGACAGAACATCCACCAGGCATCCATAGTGCTCGGCGCTTGGCTTGATCCCGTAGAACCTTGTCATGCAATCCAAACATCTGCGAGCATCGTCAACCATGCCAACGTGACTGCAAGCCATCAAAACCCCGACGAAGCTGATCCTGTCCGGCCTCACCCCAAGCTTCATCATCTGCGAGAAGAGGGAGAGAGCACTGGTTCCGCATCCGTTTATCGCGAATCCAGTCAACATGGTGTTCCATGACTCCAAGTCCCTGGAACCGTGCTCAAGAAACGTATCCAAAGCAGCATTAATCTTTCCACACTTCGCATACAGATGCACGAGGGAATTGTTCAGCGTCGTCGTACGCCTAACCTCCGGATGCCTCCTGAGATAACCATGGATCCATTCACCCAAAGCAAGACAGCCTATCTGAGAGCAAGCCGAGAGGGCACCAATGAGCGTGACCTCGTTCGGCCTACAATTCGACATCTGCATTTCCCTGAACAGTTGGAGAGCATCCTGCGGGAGCCCGCAGTGAGTATAAGCGCTCAACATCGCGTTCCAAGCAACAACGTCCTTCTCCATCACCCCATCGAACAAGGCCCTCGCTTGGGTAATTTCACCATTCTGGGCGTAGCCGATGAGCAAGGCGGTCTGAAGCGCAACATCCTTAACAAGAACTCCGTCGAACGCCTTGCGGGCAGAGTCCAAGTCGGAGCAGGAAGAGTAAAAGCTGATGACGGAGCTGGCGACGAATCTGTCGGTCCCCAGTCCGGCCTTGACGACGCGAGCATGGACGGCTCTGCCGTCATGGGAGGACGCGAGAAGGGAGCTCACCTTCATGGCGGAGATGAGGGCGGATTTGCTGGGCACACGACACCGAGGGAGAGCGTCATGTGTGCTGTGGGAAATGGAGAGTTCCGAGGGTAGCGTTGCCGCCATATCCTTTGCTCTCGTAATGTTTGCGGGTAAAGAACGTTGTTTATGCTTTTGCTTCGTTCGACGGCTCCAATTGCAGTGTTTCTCGGCAATCAGAGCCACCACCACATACATACACACGAGATATTTTCGAGTGATGCTTATGGCTATCAGAGACGATTTAGGTGGACTCAATGTCTATGAATTTTAAGAATAGTTCAATCCACTTAAATAGAAATGATCCAAAGTGGAGATGTGCATGAACTAGGTAGGTCTTGAAATATAATGGATCCAGGAGAATCTTATTATTAGAGCCTAAAACCAATAACAAAAAAACATGAATTGTTAATGGCTAATGACACACATTTAGGAAAGAAATTTCTTGCATCTGAATTCAAAGCAGCATCTATCAAGAGTTTGAAGGCTTTATGTTCCAAACATTATGTATCATCTTCACACAGTACTTGGTGGAAGCTGTTGCCACATGGTTTTTGTGCATCATTGGAACTGTTTGACTATGAGAAACCTTTTACAGCATTACAATCACATGAAAACTAGTGTCTGTCAAAACTGCAATTCCAAATCTCTGGAGTCAATCAGAAGAACACACCCCACAACATTCAATCTTTTGATGATTTATGAAAAAAAAAAAAAAATCTAGTAATGAACTTTTACCATATTTAATTTTTATCAGAACACTTATTTTATTTAAAATCTTGTTAATATCGTGGAACCAAATTGTATTAAGCATGATCGATTCATAGACCGATTCAATCTAGTTGAGATGTCTCGAGTTAAGTCAATTCGGATAAGATCCTTTTAGATTAAGTTGTGTTGGGTCAAATTTCTTCTACCAACCCATGAATTATCTCCGCTTTCTCCTCCTCCTACTCCACTTCTATTGCATCATCTCCCTCTCAATTAGTTTCCTCCTCCCTCTCTCCCGCTTGGCTTTCTCCTCCTCATCTCCATCATCTCCTCCTCCTCTTACTCTACCTCTATCACCTCCTCTCTCTCTCTCTCCATTAGCTTTCTCCTCCTTCTCCCACTTTGTCGCCTCCTCCCTTTCTCCATTGACTTCCTCCTCATCCCACTTCATCTCACACTCCACCTCCATCGTCACGTCCTTCTTCCACTCTGTCGCCTCCTCCTCTTACACCACCTCCATCTTTACATCCTCCTCCTACACTATTACCTCCTCCCTCTCTCCTTTGCCTTCCTCATCCGCCCACTCCTCCCCCTCTTTCACTGTTCTCTCCCTCCCCCTCATCATCTCTGCTTCCTCATTCTCATAGTTTAACCTAAAAATTTTTATTACACTCGGGTTACAATCAAGTTACAATCATTCACACAATCTATTAATTATAGTAGAATTCTCAAAGTTTTGATAATTAATTATCCTAAAATTATCTAGAAATAAAAAATATATGATTTTATGATTAGTTCTATGATAAATTTAAGATAATTTTATATAAAAATATTATATTTTTAATAATATTATGTGAATGAGCATAACTTTTCTAAATAATTTAGGATAGTTTTATATAAAAATTAATATATTTTTAATGATAACTCATTTTTTAAATTTTATGATAAAATTAGGATAATTTTATATAGAAATTAATATATTTTTAATATATTCTATATGAATGAGCGTAACCCGAGTGTAATGGTTTTTCTAGGTAATTTAGGATAGTTTTATATAAAAATTAATATATATTTAGTATAACTTATGTTTTTTAGTTTTATAATAAATTTAATATAATTTTATATAAAAATAATATTTATTTTAATACTATTTGTGCATGAGTATAATAACTTGAGTATAATTACTTTTTAAAATAAACTATGAGAAGGAGAAACAGAGGAGGAGGAGGGAAAGGAGGGACATAAAAAGAAAGAAAGTAGAGGAGAAGGCCAAAAAAAAGAAGGGAGGTGATGGCAAAGTGTAAGGATGAGAAGATGTGGAGTAGAAGATAAAGAAGAGGAGAAGAAAAGGGAGGAGGAAAATGATGAAGAGAAAGGGAAGGGAGGAGGAGGAGAAGAAGAAGGAGGAGACAAAGTTGGAGGATAATTTGGAGAAAATTAAAAGACAATCTAGGAATCAATTGAACCAAATTAGATGATTAACATTTAGTTAAATCGGTCTGATCTGGTTCATCATAAAAAAAAAAATCAGTTTAACTCTAAATAATCATCATCTTTTTATAATTTTATTGAGGATATTTTAATCAAAATAAAAAAAATACTTCTAATAAAAAAACAGAATGCCATATGTTAAAACTCGATTACTAAAAACGTGTGTTTTTGATAAATTACTGAAATATTTTCTTAAGCCATGTTGCATCTCATTTTCTTATTATGACTGCTAAGACAGTGCAACCTCAACCTTATAAAGCTGTACTCGTTTACAACCTTGTTAAGATGTAAGGAGTGACGCAGACTGTGCCTCCAAGAAAGTAATAAAAATGTTGTCTTATGTGCTTAACTTGTTCATAGGCCCAGAAAATATATAAAGTTAATGAACTTTGATTCGACTTTCTGAATTGAATTGGTCACACTTCTTTTTTCTCAGCGACTATTCCTTCACCTATATCGAGTCGCAATTTGTTCGTGTTCTTAACCTTATTTAGGGTTTTAAGATTGAACAAGCGAGTCACAATTTAGGTTGATTCATTTCAGAAAATTTTCTAGGGTGATTTGACTGCGATTTTATTTTGGGGGGTCTAAAAATATCGACCACCTTTATGTAAATAAACATGCAGTAATTTTCGTGGACCTCTTGCATAATAATCACAATGCTAGTTAGGTTGATCGTGATCCAACCTAGATTTTTAAGTGACAACCATCCGTCTTCTCATTGATCATATATCTTCAATTTGGAGATCAATGATTGCTTCTTTAAAGTGAACCTTTTCTTTTTACTCTTTTTTCCGTTCTTGGATACAAAAGATTTGATATAGAGATCTTTCTCTATATCTTAGTATAACAGTTATTTCTCTATGAAGTACTGCACATATCCATATGATCACGACGAGACTTTGATGTTAACAACGAATAGTTTTTATTGCCATCACACTACCATTTTTAGGTCTACTTCTATGCCATTTTAATAGTTTCAATAAGATGCAGGAAGAAAAACTGAAATGTAAAAATTCTATTTTTTTTAATAAAATAATACAAATGAGGAAGAATTTGTTAAAATTTATCATTAAAACTGTTATTACATTGAGGCTGTCGACTAATGAGTCAGTTTGGCTTGGTTCAGAAACTATAGGTTCATTCTGGAGAATTGACGTGGCGAACTATTATGGAGAGTGGACGTGAGGCATGAGCGTAGAGAGTCACTTTGGAGAGCTAGCCTACGGAGATAGGCATGAGGCACCGATGTGGAGAGCTTCTTGCTTATGGATGGAGCAAACTGGTTTGGGAGGACGAACCGCCTTGCTCGTGAGGGAGTTATCTCATAGTACCTCCTTTGTTGCGTCGGAGATCCTTCATGACAGGTCAGCATCAGGAGATGTCTCGGCGTGACCTCTCTGATACTTAAGTCAGAGGGATGGGGGAAGAAAGAGTTAGCAATATTCAAGAAAGTGTAGTGTTTACTTGCTTACCCTTATTTGGCATGGGGCTCGATTTTTATACTGTAGGAAAATCTATGGGCGACATTACATACGTAGCGGAAGAATATAAAATAAAAATCTTAAATTTTCCAAAAAGGTGTTCGTCGTCGTGCGAAAATTGGTACGCAAAGACCTACGAAACTAAAAACCATGTCTGAGATAGTTGTATTACCTAGGAAGATCACATATCCATAAATTCTTACAGATCTGTAGGAGAGGATGAAGGAGGTCAAGTGTCATCCTCTCTAGCAGTGATCCACATGATAGGGGCTACGAAGACGCTCGTCAAATTGCTACCCAAATCTCCATACCTTTTGGCTAAGGAGGAGAAGGGGAGAGGAGAATAGGAGATGACATCTAACAAATATAGTCTATGGACCTTTGGTTCCCTCCTATTTATAGAGGTCCCCTGTCAACTTAATGGATCATGCCCTATTAGGTATTGTATCTTTACCAATTACCTTAGCCTCTTAGATTAATAGGTTTCTATTCAATAATCTCTTATTAGCTCTTATTAGATCTTATATATATGATCCAATAATTTAGGAGCTTAATAGATATCCAATAAGATAGGGGCTCTAGCGGATATATCATATCTGAACCTCTACTCATCGTAATACTTACCATATATGTGTGATCCTCTAGGCCCAATATCAAGCTGACCGTGAGTTATACCTATTAGTACTCATTTTGACTCAGTAAATTATTAGCTTCTTAATAATTCACTCGACTTATCAACTGCGGACGTACTAAGCCACTATGCCGTAGTCCCGAAACGATATAGGAGAATCCTGTTAGGATCGAAATCGGTACTAAGAGGGGGGGTGAATTAGTGTTTTCATAAAAATTATATCGATTCAAAAATCTTATTTGATAAAACTCATATCGAAAAGATGTTAACTTAAAAACACGTTCATAAGCATAGTGAAAGTAAGAAATCAATTTATAATATAAATGAAAAACATAAAGTAAATGCAAACAAGATTTATAGTGGTTCGATCGTCGTGATCTACGTCCACTCCTGATTCCTCTTCACTTGAGGCTACCGGCTTCTGTTATCGATCTTCTTTCAACGGGCGAAGATCAACTACCCTTATAACCCTTTCTCCTTTTCAAAGGTTTAGGAGAGAACATTTACAACCTCTCTTTCTTAGACCTCACTTCTCCCTTTATAAGAACTTCTAAATACTAGGAATAAGTGACCCTACACTTCAAGAGAGATTACAACCTTTTTTTCTCAAGAATATTTTTTTCCTTTCTACTCTATTTCTTGCCTATCCTTGTAGGAATAGCTGGGGTATTTATATACTCCAAATTACTAAAAAAATAAGCAAAAAAAGGTCTTATCCCGAGTTTTTCGAGTCTTAGCAGTACCACCGCCATTATTGGGTGGTACTACCTATCAATAGACTAAGAACTAGCGATTCCACATATCTCAATCTAACATTGACACTAGGCGGTACCACTGCGTAGTCTAGAAGATTGTGACTGGCGGTACCACCGCCCAGACTAGCAGTATTATCTTTTGACATAGTTTGAGAGACTATTCTAGGCGATATCATTGCTAAACCTATTATAGGTTACTGAATGGACCAAACAACAAGCCTAATTCAGCTCTGATTCAGGCCCAATAAGCCCCTAATCAAGTTGGCATGGTTACAACTAAAATCAACTCAATTAGACCTAACAAACTCGATCTAGACACACATGATTACAAGCATGAGTCCTTTGTTGTCTAACATATCATTGGTTCATCCAATGCTTCGTTTGATCCTTTCGACGCATCGTCCTCTCTTGTGGTGTATTGTCCAATTGACATGTTGACCTCTACAATATCCGATCTCCTTGGCGCAATGTCCGATCCTTCTAGCCCGATGCCCGAACTCATGGTACGAAGCCTTCTACCGACATGTTGACCGATCATCCAGCCTGACGTCTAATCTTCTTACATGTTACATTATGGCTCAACGTCTAATTCCTTCTGCTTTAATCGATTTGCCTTTTATGATCAAAGTTAGTCCTGCGTCACTCAAAACGTAGATTAAATCATAAACTCATCAATTGATTTCATCATCAAAATCTGAGATTCAACAAATCCAACCCCTTAGACCTATTTGTCCTCAATTACCATATACATATAGTCCCTCATCCATCTAATATCTTAGAAACCATACACCGGGCATGGTGTTGTCAGACTCATATGGTTTCTTCTCGAGTCTCGCTCTAATAGGATTTTCCCAGAGAACTCTTTCTCTCTCAATCCAAATGACCTTAGCCAAGAAAACAATGCCATGAGTTAGTTTATGACTAATTGAGTCAGTTTTGAGATGAAATAATAACTCAATTAGGGGTCAATTGGGCCTGAATTAAGATTGAATTGGGCATGTTGTTTGGCCTATTCAGTAACCTAGTAGGGTCTGACTATGGTACCGCCCAAACTGTCTCCCAAACTGTATCTCTCAGACTATGTCAGACAGTGGTACTACTGCCTATTATCAGTGTCAAACTGAGCAGTGGTACTGCCCATTATTAGACTGACAGGTGGTGGAACCGTCATTTATTAGTTTGTCAGGAGGTGGTATTACCAAGATCTGAGAAACCCGGATGAGACCTTTTTTTGCTCCATTTTTGAAGTCATTTAGGGTCTATAAATATCCTAACTATTTCTGCTTAGAAAAGCATGAATTTGAGCAAGAAAAAGGGGGAAAGAAACCTTAAGAAAAGAAATTAGAAACTCTCTTAGGATTTAAAGTCTCTTCCTCCTAGAGTTAGAAGTTTTCTAAGGGAGGAGTGAGGTCTAAAAGAGATGTGTAAAGGTTCTCTCCTATAAAAAGGAGAAAGAGTTGTAAGGATAGTTGATCTTTGCCCGATGAAAGAAGATCGGTAGTAGAAGCCAATGGTCTCAAGTAAAGAGGAATCGAGAGTGGATATATATCACGACTACCAAACTACTATAAATCTAGTTTGCATTTACTTTAAACTTTCATTCTCATTGCAAACTGATTTCTTACTTTCATTGTGCTTATAAACGCTTTTTCAAGTTAACATCTTTACGATATCGGTTTTCATTGAATAAGAAATTTTAAATCGATGAATTTTTACATAAGCACTAATTCACCCCCCATTTTAGTGTCGATTTCGGTCCTAACAGTATCGTCCCGAGGTCGACAACGATGCTGGGCGATCGGGATGGCATTCTCTGTCCGACCTTTTAGCCACTTTGCGTTAAGCAAGAGTGATCCCTCCTTCGGTCACCTAGAAGGGAGGTGGGGGAGGCGAACCATGATGTCATCCATTAATGTGAGGGCATGATCTTTTCTTCAACTGTAGCGTTAATAAAGAGTGGGTCTTGCATGCTCTTTTTCGGAAGTCGGGACATCCATGGATCGTGTGATCTCTTGTTGGCGGCTACAAAGTGTTAGCGGGAGCTTCCATACTTTTACTTAAGTGGCCTTTCCGATCCTGGTTGAGTTGGTGCTGTTAGTATTTTTCCTATCAATAACGTTTTTAATCCTTAAATGGAATGTCAACTTACATGCTGTTATTTTATACTTGTTATGTTTATCTATGACCTACATGCCAACATTAATATGTTTTTGTCTTTATTTCTAGATGTTGATCAAAATTAGGATACATTAACCACAACAATATTAGAAGCCTTGGAAGATTGCTTGTCCCTTCCTTTAGATACTGAAACGATGGGGCCATGCATGTGATTTTTAAATGCGATGATCTGGCATCTCAGAATTCACCGTATCGGCAAGATGCAGAGTTCCACCGCAACACACAACACACACACGCAATTCTATTACTGTGATAAATAATGCAACTATCAGCATGACAATTCGTCGTGCATGACCTAAATATAAGTAATTTGTCTGATTTTGTGTAACTGCAAAATATACTTTAAAAAGGATGAATTCATAAAAAAAAATAGTTGGTTTTAGAAAGTATCTCTTATTTTCAGGAATCTGATTTGGAATTAACATGCTTTTCTTTTTGAGCCGATCTCAAGATGTATTTCTTTGAGAATCATCTAAATTTTATTTACATCAAGAAAAATTTTAATAATATCTTTCTGATGCTTAAATCAATTGATAAATTGGACAAGTGCGATGAACATATTTAGTGTGCCTAGAGCCCCTTTTTATAGCGGGCATTCCAAATTATTACAATCATCTATTGTATATATCGTATGATTATGAAAACGTAAAATTCGATCGTAACTATCGCTTGCCTATGTTGAACTCGGGATTATGTAGTCTTTCAACAATATGGCATTGATTGGGCATGACCAATTGTTATATATATATATATATATATATATATATATATATATATATATATATATATATATATATATATATATATAAACACACGGAGATTATGTATCTCACGGTCTCGGAGAGTTGTTCTACTCAGCGTTCAGTCTCCTGTGACTTGGATTTGTTGTCGGGCAAAATAATTATGGCATGTTTGATGGACACACGTATTCCCTCCCCCCTCTTTGCCTGCAATAATTGGTTTGGCATACACTTCAAGTCTTTGTCACGTTCGACGAATCGGTGAAAATTGGTTCACGTCTCCTTCCGTTTATTTAATGGTAAAAAGCGAGGGACGTCTTCTCATTGTCGAGTTTAATTAGTGTGGAATTGAATGACGATAATACGTCACATTCGTCTTAAAGACTCCAGCCATGTGAATGAATGATACTGTTCGGGAATTATCGTCACATCCTCAAATGAAACGTAGCATTTCTTTTTGATGTCATCTTTGGCGACGAAGACGATATTATCTTTTATTGTCACGAAAGTTAAAGCATGCCAATTAGATAAGAACATTTGTTCAACGGATCATTTCCCACTTTTATTGAAGGGAAAGTTAAAATTTGAAGTACTATTAAAAAAATTCAAATCAATAAACAATATGGCAACAAAGAAGCCATGAGGGAATCTTTTTCTATCTCATATGGCAACAAAGACCAATCATTGAACGAATAATTTCCCACCTTGTTCTGATTTTTATGTTTTTTTGATGTCACAAAAAAATAATTGGATCAGACACAGAGTGGCCACTTCCTTTTGCTATATAAGGACTTGGTAAAAGGAGGAGAGGGCCCAAAGGAGAGATAGGAGGAAGAGCTATGGCCAGTGAACAGATGGCGGAGCCTCTGCTTGGGAGCGGCAAAGAAAGAGGAGACTTGGAGGAGATCGG